>NC_046664.1:103802856-103806871 GCF_010883055.1 Belonocnema kinseyi | reverse complement strand
AGCTTGGCCTTGGTCTCGGATATCGTTTTCTTGCGAAGATAGTAGTGTTTCATCAAAACTCGAAACTCAGATTTTTCCATATTAAAAAAAACTCGGAGGTTACTCGCTTCTCAGTGCTGTAACTGGTAAATGCGTAAACATAAATGGCTGAAGTTTTGACAGGCGTCATTTGAAGGATAAAGCTCGACGAAAATGGTTCACATTAGTGAATACTAATGCCATCTCTTAGAATTTTCAGGTACTTATCAGACTGCCTAGTATGTTGCCACTTCTTGTAAAAAAATTGGAAATATCATCGTAAGTCTTTGTAATTTAGATTACTTATGGTAAGTACGCATTATAGAACCTCGAAGAATACATAATGTCGTCGAGAATTAGTGTAAATCACTTAGCTTTTTGTTAAAATTTTTTTGGTTTTTTTTACATATCCTGATCGTAAAATCTTGAAATATATGTCAATTATTAAATTTTATTGATTATCGTGGAAATTTCACGAGAACCTGCACTGATTGTAATATATGTTACATAGCAATTTCTCTCATTGCTCACTGTACTCGGGTACAGTGGACCAATTTACATCATTTTTTGAAAAATCTAGAAAAATGTCTGAATGTCATTTTTTGGAAACAAGAAAATTATTTTCATGTCGGCAAATAATGGTAAATTTAAACTTTCATTTAATTCTAATAAACCGTTAGTTAAGGAATAAAAACTCAAAATGCAAAAATTGATTCACTGTACTGGCCGTTCCCCTACAGCCCAAACAAAAATAAATGTGTTGTAGTCTTGGATTTCTTTGTACATTTTTTTGGTTTGTCCTTTGGTCATTGTACTCTAGACCAAAAATCGTAGTGGGCATTTTCGAGGAGCTCAAAAATCAGAGACTCTATTGACAATGCAAAATTCTCAAAAAAGTTATTTCTTGACAAAGTTGTATCTACATGGTAGAGAGGGTTTGAGTTTTGACGTTAAGGGATGGAGCACCAAAATCGTAGTGGGTACTTTCGAGGAGCCCAAAAGCCAGAGACTCTATTCCTGCTGTAAAAGTCTCAAAAAAATCATTTTTTTGACAAAGTCTTATGTACGAGGTAGAGAGGGGTTAATTTTTGACGCTAAGGGTTGGAGCCCAAAAATCGCAGCAGCTATTTTCGACGAGCCCAAAAATCAGACTCTATTCACACTGTAAAGTTCTCAAAAAAGTTATTTTTTGACATGTTTAATGTATGAGGTAGGAAGGGATTGATTTTTGACGTTAGGGGTTAAAGCCTTAAAATCGTAGCGCATATTTTCGAGGAGCCTAATATTCGGAGAGCCTATTGACACTGTAAATTCTCAAAAAGTTTTTATTTGACAAAAGTTGTATCGACGTGGTAGAGAACAGTTGGTTTTTGACGTTCGACTTGGAGCCAAAAAATAGTAACAGGTATTTTCGAATAGCCCAAAAATCACTCTATTGACGCTGTAAAATTTTTAAAAAGTTATTTTTTGACAACGTTGTATCTACGTGGTAAAGAGGGGTTGATTTTTGACGTTAAGGCTTGAAGAATCGTATTGGGTATGTTCTGCGAGAACAAAAAAAGCCCAAAAATATTCCGTGATTAAATGACTAACAGATTTCAATTCTTGTCAATTTTTGGAAGGTGTTTAATTTTGGAAGTTAAGGGTTCGTTTGGGGAAATTTTTTCGCGGATTTTAAGAGCCTAAAAAAAGCCCAAAATTATGGCGGAATAGAATTTTTATTATTGAGTGATTTTAAGAAGTGGAGGTGCTGGGTTAATTTAAGCTAGCGCCTCCACAAGAAAATTGATTTTTTGAAAAAAGTAAAGGAGCCCAAAAATTTTAATTGGTGCCCAAAAAAATCTTAAGATTCTGAGCTATAACAAATCTCAAAATTCGATTGTGGAGGTGTTAGCTTAATGGATCTGTGTCGCAGTTGATAAATATACACCGGTTAGCCATCGGCTAACCTCTGTGTGAGACGGACGTATAGATTACCTCATTTTAATGCGTGATACTGATTGTCGTTGTTTTTGCTTTCAATGCTATACGGATATATCTTACGCTCTGATTTTGAACGCTTGGTGTCGTACAGTGTTAAAACTGCCCATTAAAAAAATGTTATGGATATTTCATTGGGTCTTAAAATCCACAAAACTACAAAGTTATAACCAAACCCACCGAAAGACATTTTTCTATGCATTCTGTGCGGGGTTCTTTGACGTAATATTTCGTTCACTGGAGACTGACAAGCGGTAGGGCGGAAACACTGTACTCCAATTTGCTCTCGCTTCGTCGTTCACCATACCACACAAACAGAAGGAATAGAGACACGTGCATGGAGCAAAAGAGGAGGGTCAATAAGGCCGATTTTTGGGCCATCTACAGATTGGCCTCAAATATGTTTTATTTTATTCATCTGACTAGGCCTCATAACCCCTTAAAAGGATTTTACCTGAGAGTGATCTGATTTCAAGATATAGTCATTTTTAAGTTCGTATTTTACATGGGTTTTCGCACTTTCATTCAAATCATGCTAAGTTTCGCATTGTTAGTATTGCTCACGCAAGATCATACTTGGCCAAAAAATGCGCACGTATATGCGTTACAACATATGTTAAAGCCATCATTTTTCTCGAGGTACTTAGCCTTCAAAATAGGGCTCATTTTTATACTTTATTAGGTTTGTGATCATGAAAGGAGTAAAAATGTCCTTATTTATCAGATTTATTAGCAATAATTTCTATAAAATAATCGAAATAATCTTGGAGACATTTTTCTAAGAAAAGGTATATTAGTTTACAGTCAAGCAGAACTTATGGTCGATTAGAGGCTAGGCACTCTGCAACAGCCTTATTCGTCAGAATTGGTTTGGTCATCTGAAGATGATGCTGCTTCTCCTTCATTTTCCGACCAACACGATGCATCATTCACGTGACTTTCGAATTCACGTGAAGGTCTGGGAATGTTTTGGTTATATCTAGAGTAACCAAGATACCACAGAACACTGGCAATGTGAGCGCAACATCCTACCACTCTTGCACCACTTTTGCACTAACAGTACCAACCACGTATCGGATTTGGTCCAGGATTAGTTTCTATCCATAAGTTATACACTTTAGAAGATGTATGCCGAGACTGGATTTGTACTCTTAGAATCCCTTCCTCCTGTTTATGGACAAGAAGGGAGTACATTCCATCATCAGATAAATGTTCCTCGGTATACGATTGTGCTTGGTTCAGCTGATATACTCCGAGTGTGATGTATCGCAATTCATTAAGAGTTAACCTAGGAAAATCAGGTAGTGTCTCTTGCGTTATAGGAAGCCACGATGCCCTCCTTTTTGCCCAGTTTTCCTTTTCTGTTCGCTCTTGCAGGCGATTAGGCTGCGAAGCCAATCGCAACCTTCGTTCAGGGATCAGATGATCATCGGAATTATCATGAATTCTAGGAGGTCGGAAAGCATTACAAAGGGCACAGACTATTCTGACGTAATCGCCGATGTACGGGATTTGACTATTTGGAAAAACATCACTTGAGGCTCTCCAAGTTTTTATCGAGCCATTGACTGCTTTAACCACCCATCGGACTTTAGTAACGAGCCTTGATTCGTTTGCTTCAATCGTAATGTGCTGTGATCCTTTTTGAAGAAAATGAGGCATTTTGGAAACGAATCCAAGATCTTCTAAAAACTTCAGGCAGTCCCGAAAACCGCGATCGACAACGATAACAGAGTTTGAGGGCATCCATGTACGCAGTTTTATTGAATCTTGTTTTAAAAGACTTTCAAAGATACTAGCGTCGTTGTTCTTGCCATCAGCAAAATACGGACTGAAAACATCCACTATATATCCTGTCGTCGTTACTAACATCATGGGCTTGACCAGCTTCCTTCCTTTATGCATAGAATGAGTTCGCCTTTGAAAAGAGTAATTGCTACTCTTTTGAATAAACATGTATGTACCATCAGCTACAAGGATACATACATCTTCTCCATTTGCGAATAGCGTTTTTGCC
>NC_046664.1:103798822-103802756 GCF_010883055.1 Belonocnema kinseyi | reverse complement strand
TCGAACGCACTTCAATTGACAAGTACTGTGCAACGTCACTAAATTGATTTTTCGTCAAACCGGTGAGCCTATAATAATCTTTATCCTCAAGCGCAGATGGATTATCAAAATTCAATCCTGTTTTTCTTGCCTCCTCACGCAAATCATTCAGAAGGTTAGAAATCGACTCAGCGTTCATGTGAGTAAAATCAGAGGTGGCTTGTATAGACGCAACAGCTTCTTTCTTAAGAAAACCATTATGAACCAAATGAGAAGCACAGCATCTCGGTTTGGCGGGAATCAAAGTACCAGTATCGACGTAAACCCTCAATGCAGCAGAAGGTTTTATTCTGATACGATTATTCTTATGATGACAGACAATGCATCTGGATTGAGAAATCATACATCTTCTTATTGGAAGTTTGATTTTCCTACAGTTAGAATCTTAAGTTCCATCTTCACTGGAAGATTCTGAATTTTTATAAATCTGACTCTTACCTGGTTCTAAAACATTTGATAAAACATTTTCAGAAGAACTCATCTCTTTTGCATCTGTAATCCGACGCTTTTTAATCGAAAAGCATCGACAACTATCGCAAACCTTTAACTGAATGGTTAAGGAGCTATTAAAAGCAGTTTTAAGAACATTTAATGCCCGTTCATCCTGAACTACTGATAGATGACTCTTTGGTTTTAAGAATTTGCCGCAACAAGAACACTGTTTTTTCGGCATAATAAGTGGTAATTAAAACTTAATTCGCAAGTAATTATTTCACCTGAAAAAATAAAGAGAATCTGAGACTGATGTACAGAACTATTAAATAATTAGGATTTAAAAAAAAGTGTAGCCTCTCATGCCTATGAAGTACCTGTGCAAAAAACTTACAATCGCTATGAAACTAGTCGATACTGATGAAATAAGACTACAATAAAATAATCTGGAACAGATGTATGTACGCAGTAATATCACATACAGTGAATAAGAACTCTTTAACAGGTCGAAACGTGGAAGAAGAATGAAGGAGAATATAGCTAAAAGCATCGGCAACAAACGCGAATACCATGTGGAGGGGGAAAACAGTTGATCGTAGCGAAGCGGCAGTCGCACATGAACGATAGCGTTTTGTTTCCTATTCCACTGACTTTGGTTGATTTTAA
Organism: Belonocnema kinseyi; assembly: GCF_010883055.1. Taxonomy (NCBI): domain Eukaryota; kingdom Metazoa; phylum Arthropoda; class Insecta; order Hymenoptera; family Cynipidae; genus Belonocnema; species Belonocnema kinseyi. Next base: position 103,801,619 of record NC_046664.1, on the reverse strand, counting down.
TCTCACTCCTCTTTGCCCAAGGGCGTCAAAGTGGCTAAGACCGGCAGTAAATGTCTCTTAAGAAAAATAACTTAAACATAATAAATTAATAACAATAAATTAATACCTTAAAATAATACGCTCGGTTTTTCATAGAGTATAAAAGTAAGCCCTATTTTGAAGGCTAAGTACCTCAAGAATAATTATGGCTTTAACATATGTTGTAACGCATATACGTGCGCAGTTTTTGGCCAAGTATGATCTTGCGTGAGCAATACTTACAATGTGAAACTTAGCATGATTTGAATGAAAGTGCGAAAACCCATGTAAAATACGAACTTAAAAATGACTATATCTTGAAATCAGATCACTCCCAGGAAAAATCCTTTTAAGGGGTTATGAGACCTAGTTAGATGAATAAAATAAAACATGTTTGAGGCCAATCTGTAGATGGCCCAAAAACCGGCCATATTGACCCTCCTCCTTTAGTTAAAACCGTCGCGCTAGTCGTGAGAGTCGGTGCACTTCGGTTCGGTGTAGCGTCCGCTCCAGATTCGAGGCACTGGTTACCCCCAACATACGCAACTTACGAACGGCTCGGCTATACTGTTTCTCAAACGGTTCGGCTTGTTCGGGGTAATGGTTCACCCGAATCAGCGAGGCCGTTCTACTAACCAGAAGTGGCGCTCTTCACTGTGTGATTGGTGCGACAACTGTACGTGCTGGGTGAACAGCATACCAAAATACTCTCCGTGTGGTAGTCTTCGTGTGTAACGTTGCCGTGATCACTTTTGGAACCGTTGGGTAAATAGTCTGTAATATTTTGGGTATAGATGTCGACTGTACTCTAGCAAAAGTTTCGATGCGCCGCTGAGGCATCACTGTGCCACTCGAGGTATCCAGACAGACTGAACGTTTGGCTAGGACAGCCTTCCAACAAATAGCTTAAGAAAATTATCAAACATTTTATTTTAAGAAATTAAAGACAATCAGTAACTCACCCATTTTTGTTGCAGACTAAAACTATACATTTACGCGGGATGTTCACACAATTCAAATTTGAATACATAATTGTATGACACATGCATTATTTCAGCTCTTTCCGACGCCTACGAAACGGTTAATGCTCTACTTTTTACTCCCTAGGGACTGAAAAGTCACGTCAGAGGTGAACAATGTCAATTATACATCTATGAGCTTGCATTTTACGATTATCAGGCCACTCCCTGTAAAAACTGTCAGTAAATTATGGTTGCAGATCATAGAAGATTGCGATTATTTATTGATAGTTACCATATATAACTGACCTAATTACCGTAAATTACCGAAAATATCTGCTGAATTATAGAAGATTTTTTTATTGAATATTGGGTAATTTATCTTAGGTTATGAGGTTACCGTAAATTACCGACAATTTTCGGAAATTTATGGAAATTAAAAAAACCTGAATTTTCGTTCGCCTGAAAATTTCATTAATTTTTCAATATTATTAATGCAGGACGACTTTTAATGAAAATACTATTTTTCTAGATGCTTAGAAACTTTAGTTTATTTTATTTTTTGAAATCAAAAGTACAATTTTTCTTTTAAAAATCAAAAGTACAATTTTTATTTTTAAAATCAAAAATACAAGTTTATTCATCATAATCGATAATGTCCCCTTCAAAGTACTCTCCATCGAATGCAACGCATTTATGCCAGCGCTTAATCCAATCCTCGAAAAATTTTTTATAATCGGTTTGCGATATATTCATCAGAGCCATCTTCGTTTTTTCCATGACCTCATCTCCGGTGCTGTAACGCGTTCCGCGGAGCGGTTTTTTGAGTCGACCGAATAGGAAAAAGTCGCAGGGAGCCAAATCAGGTCAATTCGGTGGTTGTTGGATGGTATTCGTTTCGTTTTTAGCCAAATGCTCACGGATAACGATGGCATTGTGCGACGGTGCGTTATCGTGGTGCAAAATCCGTGAGTTGGTTGCCCAAAAATCCGGATTTTTTTGGCGAACCGCTTCACGCAAACGTCTCGCAACGTCCAAATAATACTCTGCACTGACGGTCTGGCCTTCTAGAAAGAATTCATGATGCACAACCCCTTTGTAATCCATGAAAAGTGTAAGCATCATCTTTTTCGACTGAAAACGACGTGGTTTTTTTGATCGCGGTTCATTGGGTGAACGCCATTCACTCTCTTGTGGTCTGGAGTGCATGTCATACTCATAAACCCACGCCTCGTCACTAATAATTATCCGTTTGATGAATGATGGGTCGGAGTCCACCTTGGAAAGCATTTCTTTGGCGAAATCAACGCGATCCCTTTTTTGAATGAAATTCAGGTCTTTCGGCACCAGCTTTGCAGCGACAAGTCTGAGGCCCAAATCATTAACCAAAATGTCTTGAGCGGATCCGTGAGCAATGTTCAACTCCTATGCAATATTTCTAATGGTAAATTTTCGGCTTACGGTCATCCACTCTTTGATTTCTTTATGTTTTCATCAATTTTCGCCGTCGACGGTCTGCCACTGCGTTCGTCTCGTTAGAGTATCGTTCCCGAAACACTTCTCCAACATTTCCAAAGTCTGCGGACCGTTAAATCCATTTTTAACACCAAATTTAATGCAAAGTCGATGACTTTTTTTTGTGAAAAATCGAAACCGCACACAAAGATAGGTGTACACAATACGGCGTCACTTTAACAAATGTCAAGCTATCAAGCTGAAAATCTCACAGAACGTGAACGACACTTCTACTGACACAACAAAAAAAGAAGAATTAAAATCGGCTGAACGAGAGCGCCATACAGTTAAGAGTCCTAGAACTT
>NC_046664.1:103796492-103798722 GCF_010883055.1 Belonocnema kinseyi | reverse complement strand
TCAATGTCAATCGGGCCATCTAAATATCTCCTAAACGGGTTTTTTTCACCAAATTTGGCATAGATTATCTCTAACATGTGTACTTTCTTGCGACAGGAATAGCATGCCCCTTTTCGAATGTCAAATTTCCTGTCTTTGTATTTTTCTTCAGGCTTGTCCTTAGACTGAGAGCCACTGGATTCACTTGAAGAAGCAAGAAACGCAATTTCCTGCTCTTCGCATGTAATCAAACTAGCTTCTTCGTCTAGAAGCCTGGCTGTGAGATTTGGCATCGTATGTTTATCTTCAGCCATGGAGAGCCATGCTTGTCCGAAATTTCTATACTTTGTCGGCAGAGTGCCGATATCTTTGGTAATTACGGCAACGTCGCTTAAAGTCTCTCCACTTTTTTCACCTGTCTAGATAAATTCTCGACTTTAGCCACATACTGTGCGACTGACTCTGTCGAGCTCATTTTTACCTGATGAAAGCGTTCAATAATCAACACTTTGTTGAATTCTGATTTTTGATGGTACACTGAGTCTAGCTTATCAAGTATACCTTTTGATGATTCACAACTTTCGATTCGTGTGATTTGAGAAACATCCATTGAAGCTGTAAGGATAAACATGGCGATCGCATCTTCCTTCACCCATTTCGTACGAGCAGCCTCATTCCCTGCAGCAAGAGAAGGTTGCGTTTCACTTCCGGAGGCGACTTCATAAACACGTTTAGCTTTAAATGCACACACCATTTGAAATCGCCACTGCTGGTAATTTTTACCGTCGAATTTATTTATTGACGCCACGCTGAATCTTCCCGAAATTGTTTGTAAACACTTAATTTCACTCGCGTCGACAGAAGTTACAAAAACCGACAGACAAACTGATCGCGACGTGAATTTTTGAGCACTCCATGAATCTAGGTTTAAACTGCACACAGCAGGCCGTGAACTGGGCCCATTAACTAATCAATAAAAGAGCTTGACTTCAATCATTATTATTTATTGAAAAGTAAAAAGTATTTTGAATGGGTATAAGTGCTCATAGCAAGATTTATAAAAGGGAATAGGACGCGCACAGGCGTCAGCGCAAACCAGACATGACAAGAACAGGGCCGTGGCCAAATAAGGTATCTTAGTGCTTCTTAACTCAGTACAGTACATATTATAGGTAGCATTAAATAGGCACATAAATCATTCTCTATACTATTGATATTTTAAAAATAATAAGTTATATTGAAAATAGGTTTCTAAAACGATCATTAAAACGATATTACGATATTAAAACGAAAATTACACACGAATAAAAAAATTTATGTTTCTGCCGCCGTTTTGAATCCGCCATTTTGAAATTTATCATTTTAGTATTTTATTTATTGCCAGTAACGCCAAAAATTTCAAATTGAATAATAATATCGGGTTCAGAGTGTCACATTTTGGTTAATCCTACATTTTTATATCGCAAAACAAGTAAACGCATATAAAAGGTCGGAAGCTTATGCGCTTTATGAAGCTGATTTTGTGATAAGAGTGAAGTGCAAGCAGTTCAATGGTACTTTTCTGCTTTTGAGTTAGGACAGTGCAACAATAAAGTATTTTTAGTTTTAAGTTACTATTTTTAGTTAGAACTTATTTTTTCTATGAGTATAAAAAATAAGATTAATTGTAAATATGTAAAATGATGTAAAATGCGGTGACAGTTTATTGAGATTATGAAGTTATGAGCAGTCTTTGGTAAGCCCGATCTGCTCGCAGATAAAAAACTCTAGTGATATCATTAACAAGTTGTATTGTTGCATTATTCTTTTCCACTTTAATGTAAATAACTGATATTTTTACAAAAATATATAGAAAATTCTATTTTTCTTTGACAACCTAGGAAAAAAGAATTGATAGAAAGTGAGTCATTTTGAATTGCTTAGCTGTCATTTGCAGATTAAAAGAAGGAAAATCCGATCGGTTGAACACATTTTAAATCTATCAAGTGTGCGTGGTGCTTTAAATCTGCTATTCGGCATTCGTCAAAATGCCGAGTGAATAGAGTTGAATGAGACTGACTAACCTTAAATCATTGCCATGCGCATTATACGATTCAATAATGTGCGCACGAATGAGTTGAAATTAAAAATGAAATTGAGGTCTTAAAAGATCACAGCCAATGGTAAAAATACGATGCACACAGCAATTTCCAATAAGCGTGAATCTGCCAATTGTAGGTTACCTCAGGTTATATTTAACTTAGTGGCGTAG
>NC_046664.1:103781439-103796482 GCF_010883055.1 Belonocnema kinseyi | reverse complement strand
GTATCCCGTCTCAGTCCTCCGTTTATCCGATACACCTTCCTAAACTGCTTCTTCGCCTACTCTCACAGGTAATGAGGTGTCTCCCTAATAGAAATTTTCTAGAACCCTAATAAAACTATTCATATCTGAAACACAAAATGTGAACCATAATAATGTAAACTTTAAGTTCTATTTTCCTAAACGCTAAAACCAAAATTTCTCGCAGATTATAGAAAAGCATAAACGGCAGGTAATCTAAGGTACTCATTGTAAAATGAAATTAGCACCCATTTTCACAAATGAACTGCTGACAGTTCCATGTGGAACTACGTAACGAAAAAGCCGCGTGCTCAACCAATCAATGAGGAAAATTTTAATTTGGGAAACTCAGAAAGTGTTCATACAAACGCTAATGTATTTCTCAATGATATTGGATCATTTAATGTCTATCAAATTTCATTGAAGAAAAAAATTGTACACTGAACTAGCCGAATAGTAAATGCAGTTAATGTTGCTGTATTATTTAGTATATAATTAAAAACATTGCAATATAAAATAATACTATACTACATTGAACTATTATTAATAATATTATTTGTATTATTAGGCTGAGTACAATATTAAATTAACATTTTAAAAGTTAATTTTCAAATAGGAATAATATTATAATAATAGATATTATATTTAGAAATTTTATGTCTTACTATATTACCCTAATTTTTCCCTGGAAGTAGTACCTCACTTTCTGTTCAGACATGAAAACCCCACCTTTTGTCAAATCCTAGCTACGGCACTGGTTTAACTGAATGGAATATGTAGATTACAATTTTTAAGAATTAATTGTTTCGAATGCGATGTATGGAAGAATAAATTGGAATATGACTATTTATTACTAAGTTCAGTAATAATGAAGTTGAAATTCTCTTTTTACAATAATTTCAATTAATTATTCGCTACAGAAATTATAAGATTTACAATGAAAGCGCCAGTGCCATTCCATTTATGTAATACACATGATGATGGTTGCAGTGAGTGCACGTGTCAGAAACAAACTCCGCAGTCCGCTCATGTCAATTGGCATCTCGAACAAAAAGTTTTTAGGATTTCAATACGCGCATTTTTGTTAAAAATAATTTCTATAAAATAAAACTTGAGTCATCGTTTTTTGTGATTTTGAAATTGATATGAGATGAATGTGAAGTTTCAAAACCCATAGATGGTAACTTATCAATTTTTCACTTTCAGTGATCACGAGCTTTTGTAAACTTAAATTAAAAGAAAACATTCAGATTTTGGTATGTGAAATTTATAAATAAATGTTCAAAATTCAGATATGGCGTGATTCAAATATGCTAAAAATAATGTTCAACAAAATCAATTAAAATGCCTGAAAATAGTCTATAAATAAAAGTAGATTATACAATCTGGAATTCCAGTGACAGATAAGCAATTCAGAAGTTATGAAACCCCATTTAAACGCAAGTGAATGGATTTTTGTTTCTTGTGAAATTACGAAAATGTAAGGCTCAAAAAACTATACGAAAATTCAAGATTTTTCTTAATGTATTTTGTTGAAACTTGGTCCCTTTTTGGAGAAAATTAATCTTCTTGATAAGGGTAAATAAAAAATTTGTTAGGGTAAGGTAGAGATTTTTGAAATTGGTATTTTGTAGCTTTGTTGTATTAAGAAAAGTCTTAAATTTAGATACTTTTTTAGTCATAAGTTTTCGTAAATTGTCATAAATATAAAAATATTTTTTATAGATGTTTATCAAAATACCACTTATTTACATTAAAATATGAGAGAAGAACGCAATCTTACAACGTTTTAATGATATCATTTGGTTTTTTTAATTCTGTAAGCAGATAACTTTTGCCAGAGACTGCTCCTGACCTCAAAATCTCAATAAACTTGCATCCCATTTCACATCAGCAATGGGAATTAATACCGTAAATTGAAGTGAATGCCATTCTTCATAGGAATATTACTTAATCTTAATATTCACACTTTTAGAAAATAATCAGTTATAACTAAAAATGCTAACTTAAAACTAAAAATACTGTATAGTTACACTAACCTCACTCAGAAGCAGAAAAGTACCATTGAACTGCTTACACTTCACTTTTGACACAAAATCAGCTTCATAAAATTTATAACCTTCCAAACTTCTATATTCTTCTACTTGTTTCGCAGTGTAAACACTGAGAGATTGAATAAAATATGACACTATATCCATTAAAGTCACCGAGGGCACTGAACTCACATTTTCACTAAAATCTAGATCTGTAAGAGCATAAGGATCAAAGTTTTTGATTCTTTACATTTTTTTGATACATCGGGTTTTTACATCTGCAGAAAAATTTGCCAAATATTCACTTTGCCTTTCGAAAAAACAGTCTTAAAAAATTCCTCCGACACATGCAAATTATAGAGGCATGCGTGCAATGTTATTTCAACTAAAACGATACATTTTCAACCAAATAGTGAAGTTGTTAGCTAAAAAGGATAAATTTTCTACCAAAATAAAAAATTTGAATTTTTAGTTTAAAAGGTTAATTTTTACCCATTAATTATTCGTATTTTCAATAAAATAGTTGAATTTTGTACAGTAATGCAAATTTTTGACCAAATTACATGATTACCTCCATTCATACAATTTTCGATTAAAAGTTTTAGAATTTACTGTTTCATAAACTATAATATTATATATATTTCATGTTAAACTATTAATTTCAGTGATTATATTTTTGAATTATTTGACATTATTTATAACTTCTTTAATTTTTAAAAATAATAATTTTTTATTTAATATAAATAATAATTTCAGTGAGAGCTGTATAAGAAATAAAATTAGTTTATATGAACATAATTATTTCCTCCATAAGTAGTCTAATTGTAAACTTTAAGAATTGCAAAAGGTGAACTTTGATTCGATGCGTTTATTTCAATGGACTCGGTAATTATGTATACAGGTTTGAAAAATGAGCAGTAATGCACTCAAATGCATTTCAATATGATGGCTTCATGTGAAACTAAATGATACTGCTATAATTTTTACAGAATATAGAGTATTTACAACCTCGTTTACATACAAATCATGACAGGTGCAGATAAATTTTACAGGTGGCAGGTATGCAATATTCTTCTTATTGAAGTAAATTACTGAAGTAAGTTAGAGTGTTTGATTCCTGAAATTAAGCCATTTCTGTACTTATATTTTTTGTCTCACTAGCACGATAAATCCTATTTGCATGCCTGCAGAGTTGGTCGAAAGTGTGAAATGGCCGCCCGACGACGGTGACGCACCAGCGGGCGGGAATGTGGTATTCCTGTGCATGTACTATTGTATGCCTGTAATGAGACTACTTTATGTTGTAAAGTGGTGAGTGTTCAAAAATTTAATTAACTCAGTTACAAAATAAAAGCGAGTTAATGAAACAATTAAAAGAAGAGCTGAGGGTACGGCGAAGATCCGAGTTAGTGACACTATTAACTTTAAATAGTTCAAGATTTAGCTTTTCACTGTTTAAGACGCTTCAATCTCGAGTGTTTTTGTAAGCATAAGTGAAGTACAGTGAAACTCTTCTGTAGTGCCCATTTTGGGGCTGACGGTGAGTGGGAACTAACTCATTAGAGCCCACTCTGCTTTTTTTGTTTACGCCTGAGTGCTCGCCTGAGTGATAGCCGCAGATCCCGTGCACCCCGCGCAGCTCCTCTGACACCTATATGCGGCGCGGCGACAATTCCTGGAAGGGCTATAGAAAGGACGGCCATTGAAGAGTTTCACTGTAGTTGTTTTTTAATACTAAAAACATGATCGCAGCAATGCCTACATTGCTTATTAATAAATATTGATATTTTGTCTGCGTCATGCGAGAGGAAGCGTTAGTAAAAACTTGTGATACACTGCTTTGAAAATTATTCCCCGGGCATATTTATATGCACTTTAAGATTGAAGCATGCTGATTTTCACTAAAACTTAATTTACATTTTGATTTCAACTAAACTTTTGAACAAATAAAGAAATTAATCCAGGGTTTCACTTACTGGTCGCCTCTGCGAATGTACCGACCATGGTTCTAGTTCAGTGCCATCTACGAATTTTCCGATTCCAATGATATATTACTTGCCTAGAAAAGTAAAAAATTTGAAAGAGTTTAATATCATGAAACATCAGATTTACAGTCAATTTAATACTAAACACTTCACAAATTTTCAACATTTACAGACAAATTACATGTCTTTGGAATCGGAAAAATACGGATATTCCAAATATATTACTTTCAAGTCACTGATTGCAAAATTACGAATTTTTTAATCTCACATTTTTTCCCCCATTTTCTAACAAAGGAACGTTGAGGAAAGGGGTATTTTGGCCAAGCTCGCAGGTACTGCCCTGAAAGTAGGTCCTTGGGGCAGCCAGGGCAAGCAACCCTGCCCTAGGCAAGAGCGTGTCGACCACTGTCGTAGGGCAGTCAGGACAGGGTACTCTGCCCTGGGCAAGAGCGTGCCGACCACTGTTCTAGTTGACCTTGAAAAAGGGTAATTCGTCGCCGACAAGCGCAGTAGAGAGGAAATGGGTCACAGGTAGCCATCGGCGAATTGACGATCACGAATTGACGATCACGGTTTGATATTATGCAAGGTGTTGGAAAGTGTTGCGTCATGTCCTTATGGCTATTTATTGTATTCACGGACAAGTGTATAAGAATGGCATTCTTCGACGACGAAGATGTGGATCTCGAGACAGTGAGGGTACGTGGGTTAGCTTTGGCAGGTTTCAAAGCTGTTTCGGCAGAGTCAATCAAACACTTGTAAAGAATGTTAATCAAACTAAATACAAGCATGAAGAATATGGTCCTCAAAATTAACGCAAATAAAACAAACATTATGATATTTGAAGGAAAAGGTGAGAAGATAATATGCAAAATTATTCTAAATGATGAAATAATAGAAGTTGATAAGCACAGATATCTTCGTAGCCTATTCACAAGTGGCAGAAAGACAGATAGGGAATTAGATAGACGCATAAATGAAGGCAAGAAGGTTTTTTGAAGGTTATCGATAGAGAAGGGCCCATTCTCAGAAGTAAAAATATATCAAATAAAGCTACAAAAGCAACACATAATTCTATATTTATACCAACTGTGATATACGGTAGCGAGACGTGGAGCTATCAGGAAAAGGATAAGAGTAAGTGATTAACATGGAATTTCTGCGCGTGATGTATGGCATAACATTGATGGACAAAGTGTGCAATGAGATAATCGTAAAAGCATGTGGTGTAGAGAAGACACTAGTTTACATGTCAAACAAAATGGTCAAATCTTGTTAATAGTGTTAATGGTGGTTTAAGCATGTTGAGAGGATGAAAGAACAGCCTAACGAAACAAGTGTATTAAGGTAAATAAAATGGCAGTAAGCCCAGATGCTGAACGCGGAAAGAATGGTTGGAATGTGTAAATAAGGTCCTAACTCAAAGGTATGCCAGGACAGATGACAAATAATTTATAAAAAGAATTTCAGTAGAGTGAATGACGCCAAAAACAAAAGACTTGGGGTACTAATTGACCCGAGTGGGGAGACCCACATGACGACTTTTTGAGACTCTACACTCGGGGTGACTGCTAGAGACTGATCAGCAGCCTGGGTCGGAGCAGTGTTGCGGAACAAACGTGTTATATAAATAAATAACTTGGGAGTTCTAGATCAATATAAAATTATATGTCCCCTCTCCCATATTACTCCCTTCCACCCTGAGTGAGTCACGCCTACCCCGAAAGGGAAAAGGGCTTAATGGTATGATGCTAACTGCGCATTTAATTTTGATAAATTTAAGATAATTTCAAGGGAATTAAATTATCATTTGAAGGCAAAATTGAAATGAATTCAATATAATCCACTAAATTCCATATGAAATTCACGGAATTGAATGAACGCTATGTACAGCTAAAAACCGAATTCGAGATAAATTCAACTAAAAGTGTATCAGTTTACATAAATGCCACTGAATTAAAAGTGATCTCAACTACTTTTGAAAAAAATATAATAAGAATAACTTCAATATTCAACGGAATTAAATTGAATTTAAGGTGAATGCGACAGCTTTTGTTCATTTCAACAGAATTCAATGTGAATTCAGAGGAATCCTGTAGAATTCAATATTATTTCGTGAAATTCAATGGACCAGAGAATTTCCAAAGTAATTTTTTGCGCTGAATTAAAATCTGCATTCTATTTGTCTCTAGCAACTCTTATTTACAAGATGTACTAAATCATTTTTGGTTGACATGTTAAACATGACTTTCATGCGTTTTTTAATCCTGAATCCAATGACACCTCATATTTGTAAAACCTTCAACGTTTTTTTAGACATCGTTATTACCGTCAAAATAATTGAGGTTTATATATACAAATAATAGGCTATTTTTGTTTTGTTTTTTAATGCCAAACTAAAAAAAAATTATTTTACCGCTAACCGTTCTCGATAGATAGTGAAAAGTATGCGCCAATGTTTCTGATCGCACTTATACAATTCGGCTGTTTTACTAAGCTAACTTCATTTTAGCGATCAAAGCTGGTGGATTTTAATTTTAAAGAGGGTTTTGACGACTTTTATAAGAATAGAAGACAGTTTACCAACTCAGTTATTTCTATACTGTCACCATGGCACCTCCTCGTTGGGACGGTGGTCACGGAGTTTCTCTGGCAAGACCCTGGGTAAAATCTACTCCACCATGGCAGGTCGAAAGCATCATCGAGGTGGGATCGGCGATTCCACCTTTCAACGGGTTGCGTTTAAAGTTTCAGATAAAGGGGCTTCATCGGCCAAGGAGCAACAGGCTTCCCTACATGAAGAGATTCCCGCTAGGTCTTTTGGTGTTGGTCAAAGAGCTACCAGTAGTTACAAACGTTAGTTACTTGTAAAAATAATCGTAATAACTTTGTTATGTATCTGGTGTTTTTGAACTAAGTAACAAAGGGGGGAGGTTCTCAGGTTTGGAGTTAAAGAAGGCTATGAACTATTATTTAATAATGAAGCCATAGACTCGGATAAAAATGATGCACCTAACATTTGCCTTTGAATAGGTGCGACTGAACAGTAATACAAGAATCTGAATTTCAGTAGAAAAAGGCGGTTGACTTTCAGATGTAACCGAAAGAATCATTCGCCAGTTGAAAGTCAACTGATGATGATAACATGACTCTAGTAACACGCTTGGTTGAAAGTCAACTGCTTTATGTACGTAAAATGTACTGTTTAGGTTAATTTAATACAGAAAGATTGTTGACTTTTCCCCAACGCATGCATCTGAAATGAAACTTACAGGTTAATTTAAGTCAACTGATTGTGGAAATTTACCAAATTTATGCGCTATCGTTCAGTTATTAGGAACATGAAATTATTATAAAATTAAAAATTGAGTAATTTTAGAAAATAAATATTTTTTGTTTAATCTGAGCATTGAATAAATTATTCATTAATGCCTAATAAATCAAGCTGTGTTATCCTCCAACTCAATGAGATTACAAGAAGGAAAAAAGAACTTAAATTATTTATAATTATAGACACAGATGAATTACACTAAATAAGGCACTTATATCCATTTCAAGCTACCACGTACATAACGTAAATCTTCAATCCTTTTTTATATATTTTTCTATCACATATGTACGAATATTCTATTCTTGATCAAAATCCTTTATAGATATGAGTACATAATATCAAAATAGGAAACGTTGACGAAACGACTACCATGATCTCAGTGTTAAACGATACTATCTAGCGCTATCGACGTCATTGTGTTTACTCTCAGCTGCTCTCTTGGCTCCTCTTCTAAAATCGTCGAAATCCGTTCAGGTGTTTGCGCATCGCCACATCGCATTTCGCGCACGCCTTGCTGCCAGCACAAATTGAATTTCAGAGCACGCGAATGGAAATCATCCCAAACTCAACATACTTGGAAGTTAATTATCATATTACTCGTATATGAAACATGAGACACTGCACTTAAGTTCGATTTCTGATTGAAATTAAGTGAATTACTTAATTTAATGAAAAAATGAAATTTATCTACATTTAGAATTCATCATCTTGTATTAGTGTGTAAACTAAGGTTAACAAATTGAGGAAATTATCCAAATTTTCCATTTACTACACTATAAACTTTAAGTACCCTCGGGTTTCGTCTGCAACAAAACATGCTTATAGGACTGTATGTTCACCACAGAATAATTTATATGGTGAAAGTAAAGAACCTAATTCTTATGAAGATTCACCAGAAAGTAACCCGTGCAGAAATTTCCCCATCTTTCCCTATTTGAAGTTGGGTTCTGATGGGGCCCCTATCAGAATATCTAGTCTAGAAAAAACTGGTTGGGCTCCTATCGGAATATCTAGTCTATAAAAAACTTATGGGTGCCCTGTCAAGTTCTTTTTAAGAATTTCATGCTTCGTATAGGTATTGCAAATCTATCTGTGTCTAATGGGGCCCCGACCAGAGAACTCCTAAAATCGTATATTGCCTCAAAAATAATTTTGAGGCTCTTAAGGTTTCAGTATTCAAAAATCTCGAAAACTTGATTTAGGGCACTAATGACTATTTTATTCGGAGCCAGGTAGATATTATTCAGTTCAGTTAAAAGTACTGGCTGCCAGTAGAGTGGCAGTACCTTGTAGGAGTCCCGCATGGTCTTTTTTCTTTAATTGAAGTGTAGGCGGACTGACCCCACTAAAACCCTACTAGAAAATCTAATAGAGCCCCCCTGGCCTCAACATTACAGTCTAGAAGGGGCCCCGACTAATTTTCCCCACTAGAGAAAAACTAGAGAAAGGGAAAACTACACAGGGTCCCACTAGAGCCCTTTCAAAATTTCTGTACCGTAAGCGTTATAAAGTGATGCCAGTTTTATTTAATCAGCTTGAGGTGAAAGACTTATCAATTGACAAAGTAAAAATCTTCGGCTCTCGGTTTAAAAATAATAGAATTTCGTAGAAGCTGGTGTAAAAACTGCATAACGCAATCGAGGGAAAGACATAAGAAAATATTTTGCTGAAGAAGACAGGCTCGTATATTGCAAAGACGGGGGTGGATTAATGAAAGTACTTGGGCATGAGCAAAATGTAGAAGAATGGCGTTTATTTGAAGGTTCAAATAAAATTAGTTTGAAATTCTTTCTTCTGCATAATATTAATAAGTTTCCATCTCTACCTGTGGCTCATGTAACACAATCTCTCGAGGTGGTGCATATGCGGCGACTTCATAGCAATTGGAATTTTACTTGGATTGAAAAGAGAATACATGAAATTTGTTGCTTCTTGTGTTACTGGGACAGTCGTACCAGAGATAAGCATTATGATTAAAAAGTTTGGCCATAAAGAAAAATATTACAGCTGGGAAAAATGAATGTAGTCCAAAATCTCTTTGTTGACACTGACCACATTATTTTGCCACTCCTGCATATAAAATTTACGCTTTTTATAAAAAAATTCATACCTTTTTTAATTTTTGTATATTTTTGATTAAAAATTGAACAGTGAATGTATGAAATAGTACTCTTTATGGTAGAATTAAGTTAATTAGCCGACGTTTACAAAGTTGTATTTATTTTAAGAAAAAACTGGAGAAAAACAGAGGTGCAAACGAAACATCATTACATGCCTATCATTATGGTTTTAATGTAAGAAAAACTTATAAAAAAAGTACTATCAATACAAATTTTGATAGAATAATATTCTAGCACCGTAGAGAGAAAGTTTCAGTGCAAATTAATTAAAATAAATTATTCTTCTCCTGCACATTCCATACACAAGTATTGACGATGCGTATCGCACATTGGTCTCCTGCATGAAGGGCACTGCATCTTAGTCTTGCAGTCGCTCTCTTACGAATCGACTCCGTACATTTTAGGCCATCTTTTTTACTCTTTATTATTGCAAAAATTCTTTTTACTTTGATACTAATACTTACGACTTAATTCACGATCTGTATTAAAAACAAGTCAAATAAATTTTGCTTGGATTTAAACAAAAATCAACGTTAATGCCACACTGGGGTACTCGGGACCTCACCCTCATTTTGGCACGCTCTCTACAACAGCTAACGCTATATTGACCTGCCAGATTAAGTGAAGCGAAGATCAAAGAAGGTGGGTTTGCATGGCCCCAAATTTGCCGACCCTGAGAGAGAAACTTGGTCTTCGGTGATGTGATCATGTGATACGAGATTTCTTGGGTAACAAGAAATATACCTGAGTCGAAATATAGGCCCTACTTTGACGCTCCAAGTGGAAGTGTTGTCCCTACTTTGCGGCTGTTTATTCTAATAGCTCCTACGTAGCCACTCCTAAAGATATTTTCATTCTATTTTGCTTCTGTATCAGCTTCAGCCCCTACATTGAAGACCTTCCGTCTATATTCCTGAGTTTTATTTATGTCTCCTTTAAAGCTCCATATTCTCCGTACAATTTTTAAATTCTCTTTTAACCCTCTTAAATTTTAACGCAAAAAATATGTGGCATTATAGCCTCGATGCCTACCCCTCGTGACAGACACTTTGTTGTTTTCTCTAAAATTCCATCACCGCAGTTTGTGAAAGCAACAGTTTATTGGTTTTAAATAATAAATATTAAAGTGATAACATCGAAATAGCGTCAAGAGGAAAGAAGTTTGCCCTAATTTGGTGGCTGCAAGCTAAAGGAAAAATGCAAACCAGCGCTAATATTTAAAGATAGTTATAAAGAACCCAGATCCGAAACCCCCCAAAAAGGTATTAAACACACGAGAAGAAACGTCGAAAAAAAGGTAACTTTAGTAAAGTAATTTTAAAATGATAAAATTTATATTCACCAAAAATTGTGATATTAAAACTTTTTATAATCAAAGCCTTTAAAATTTCAATTATTTGTGTTAAATTCAAATCACATAAGAACAAATAATTTTTGAATTGCTAATTAAACTTTTCCCCATTCAACAAATTTTCTTCAAATTTTGAAAACATGAAAAAAGTATGATTTCCTTTAAAAAAACAACATATTTCGTTCTCGAGAAATTCGGCGATTTCAAGTGAAGGTCCCTGCTGATTTAAAATGTATTATGTCAACGATGATTGTTATTCGTACGTTATTCTCCAAAAAACCGACGTTGATTACAGTTTACTTGTAACCATTATTAATAAGATCGCCGACATTCATAAATATATACCAAAGATTTTAGTGTAACATGTACTTAAAATAAAAAATTGTTTCTTCAAAATGTCATATTTTTAAACCAATTTGTTTCTATATTCCGAGGGGTCGATGACTCCGATATTCCTGACATATTCACTAAAGATTCCTATACACGTATTCTTTCAACATTCTTGGTATTCATAAAATATGATCAAGTGTTTAAAAGGATTTTAATGAATTTCAAAATAATTTAACAGGATTTAAAAATTCTTTTAAATTAAAAAAGATTGAAGTTTATAAATGAATTTAAAAATATTTCAAGTAATTTTATAGAATTTTAAAAGATTTTAGAAAAATTCCAAAAATTACAAGAATTTCGAAGAGATTTAAAAGACTTTAAAATACTTTTTATGAGTTCAAGAAATTTTAAGAGACTTTAAGGGATTTTGTGGCATTTTAATCGATTTAACATAGTTTTAAAACTCTGTAAAGAAATTAAAAATATTAAGCAGCATTTTAACTAATTTTTAAAAAATTCAAATGAGTTTAAGGATCTTCATGTAATTCAAAAACTTTTTACGTATTTAAAGAGATTTTCAGGAGTTTCAAGGGATTTAACGGAAGTTTTTTGATTAAAAAAATTTTATGTTTATAATCGAATTTCAAAAGATTTCGAATTATTTAAAACAGTTCAAGATATTTTTAATGAATTTAAGGGATTTTAAGTAATTTTGAAGAATTTTTTAGGAATTTTGGCAGAATGTAAATGAACTTTAAGATTTTGAAGTAATTTTAAAATATAAATAATGTTCTTGAATTCTTTAAAATCTGTTAAATCTTTTGAAATCTTCGGAAATTTGTGGAAATCCTTTGAAATCTATTAAATTTCTGAAAATATATATTGAGTTTTTTTAAATATTTTAAAATATCATGAAACATTTTTGGATTTAGTTTCAATCTTGTTTAAGCACATAAAATATACAATAATAATTTGCAATATTTGCAATATTAAAGCCGAGAGGCTTTAGAAGGCATTAGTAATGTGAAACTTATAAGGTTCGAACCCGCGGTGAATACAAGTTTTCATAGCGTGCGATTATAAATAGTGCAGTGATTGTGTAATAGTAAATAACTGTGTACTTAAACATGTGAAAAAATATTAGAGTATAATGGTAATAATATAATAATACAAAAGATAAATTTTTTTGTGGCGAAAAATCGGTTATAATGTTATAAAACTGTTCTCTATAATTTCGGGACTAGTTCAACGCAATGTAAAACAAAGATAATTTCCACTATTATTAAACCACCCAACGTATCCTCTACTATAGGATCAGTTCTATAAAATTTAATGGATATTTTTTTCCGCGTGCAAAATAACTTGAAACATTACGCAAATGTCACTATGTCTTCTTCTTAGAGCTCTACTTTTGTTAATTTTTCGCTAAATAATTTTATTCTGTACAGGAAGGTACAGTGTGGAGGGTTAAATTGGAAACAAACACTAAGCCTCTATTTTGACGCACCAAATAGAAGATTTGGAAATTTGTGCCCATAAGAGCGCTAAAGTAGGGACAAAAAATCGAATGGGAATAACCTCTACTTTACAATCTTATTCCCTAAAAATATTAGCATGAAGAGTGTCAAAGTAGGGCCTATATTTCGACTCGAGAGTTAGCGCTAAAATGAATTTTTACGTTCCCATCCTAATGAGAAGGTATTGGTTTTTACGTGAAAAATTACTTTCGCGGATTCCATCAAATATCGACGTTTTGAGACCCCCCGAGTCAGAAAAAATAGTTTTTTTACGTCGGCGTTTGTCTATTGTCGTTGTAGTTTGTAAACACGTTAACATTTGAATGGATTATTCGATAGAATTCCCTTTTAACACACTTTATAAGGATATGAAAAGAAAGGACGAGTTCGCTAGCCAGCTTTTTTTGAAGAAATTTTGAAAAGTTAAAGCATTTTGAAAATTGTTGAAACCACATTTTTCTAATATTTGAAAATTCGTTCGATAGCTATTTATAATAGACAAATATATGAACCATTTATCTCCATTACTTTTTTTGATAAAATGAAAATTACCAAAGTTATAGCATTTTCAAAATAAAAAAAAGCGAAAATGTACATTTGTAGCCAAAAAAGCGTGATATAGAAAAAAGTCAAGACAATATACGAAAAGAGACAGAGTGACAAGAATTGTGTATCTAAAAAGAATAGCAAATTTTTCAGGAATTACTTTCTTGTAGCCTAAGTATTTTTTGTTTTGTATTTGAAAAACAACATTGAATCTCAAAAAATTAAATTTGAGTACAACGATACAAGCTACGAAAATAAGTGAGACAATATTTATTCAACCAAAAAAAGCTTTACAGATTTTTTACGAATATTTTTTAAATAGGAAGCGTAGTTTTTTTAAATCGTAAAAAACAAGATTAAAAATAAAAAAAATTATGTAAACAAGGCAATAATAATAAGACTGTTTCAATTTCCATGCTAAGGGACATAACAAATTTATTATATTTGATTAAAAAATGTTGAGCATAATGTAGAAAATTTTACATTTTGGGCAAAATCGAGTGCGAAGCAAGAGATTCGTGATAAGTATGTGTTCGCTAAAGCCGAAAGAGCTTTAGAAAAAGAGAGTTCTTAATCGCAAAATTACAGTTGTTGATTCGTTGATCTTGAACTTTGAAAGGTCTGTGCATGAATGGGGTAGAAATGCAAAAACTGAGAGCGAATATGCGAATGCATGAATGAGAGAAAAATGCAAAGTCCGAGCGCGTAGCGCGAGGTAAATACAAAATCAAACGTGAAGCGCGAGTGCCAACAATCGCGCGCCCTCGGTGCGCTTAAACTCGTGAGCCGCGCGCCCAGCGCGCGATGAGAATGTGCCCACGCGGCGAGTAGATATTTTTGTTCTTTTTTTTTGTCACTCAAAAACAAAAAAAATAGCCTATTATTTTGTGTACCAACCTGAATTATTTTTACAGGTATAAAGATTTCTAAAAAGCTTTTTTTCTATGTTTCCCGGGTTTTAGCAAATATCTCGGTAACCGTTAGAGCTATTGAAAATATGAGGTTGTCAATAGATTCAGCATTAAAAAACGCATCGAAATCATGTCTAATATTACAACCGAAAAATTATGTAGTACATTTTGCATTAAGATAAACATATTTTCAGAAAAAAATAAGTTGCAAATTTATTGTAAATCAAAGGAGCTGGAGACAAGCGGATTCCAGATTTAAATTCAGTGCAAAAAAGTACTTCGGATATGATGTGTCGCTTTCCACCCAATGGGAAATGCCTGTATTGAGCCGTCACTTAGATCTGGCGCAATACTAAGCTAGTGGTCTTGCCAACGTCGACTCGTCGAGCCATATCTTGGCGGGCCCGTACTGGCGCAGTACTGGGTGAATTGGTAATTCCATCGTCTAGCCAGGACTTGGCATAAATTACATTTTTGAAGATTCTGCTAAAATTAATTACCATTTTTTCGAATGTTAGTATGTTATTATTTATAATACAAAAGCTGCACATAAGAAAACTACCATGACTCGTATTCATAGAAAAATATGTTTAATTTGCCAAAGCAAAAGGTAATTGCATTTTTCTATTTGTAATAATAACACGGGAAAATATTCTCAAAACAAAGCTAATCTATCCTCCATATCTAGTACTGCGCCAATACTGGAGTCAGTACTGTTCGTCAGCACTGGTGCAGTACGGAAAACCAGTACCGAACATAGTTATATCCCAAGTCAATTTAATTAAGTTAAATGGATATCAACAAAATTCAATCAAATTCAAACGAAATCAGTGAAATTTAAAAGCTAATATTTGGATTTCTGTAGAAAAAGTTTTAATTTAACATCCAAATATAAGTATCT
>NC_046664.1:103775020-103781339 GCF_010883055.1 Belonocnema kinseyi | reverse complement strand
AATTAATTATGAATGAGTGGAGCGACGATTATAACAAGTTATTTTATTGCAGACAATTACGTCAGATTATTCATTATAACTTTACACCAGATATCGACTACACTAATTAATTTCCAGCAGAATACCCTATAATCATATCGTTGAACAAGGTTTATTATAAAACATGTGCGTGAAATTTAAATATAATTAAATACATTTTGCAATTAAATTCAGATCGCAAAAATATAAACATACAGATTGAAAACTGAATGAGTAATTTAAAAAATATATATAGGCATAAGACAAGACTTTTCGAAACCTCGTTCCGAATTAAATATTTTTATTCGTAATATATGTACACTACCATCGGAAATTGTCGGTACGATCACTGAAAGTACGATAAAAAATCCCTGCTTACTTTGAAACGTGATTACTCGTTTAAAAATGGAGCGAGATACTTTTTTTTTAATATAAAAAAGCTTATTAAATTATGAGTCACTTTAACCCAAAGAGAGATATTTTTGAGCTTTTGGAGAGAATATACCGTGTTAGAAGTTTTAAAAAATTCAAGAATTTCTCAAATTTTGTATTTCGAATTCAACTTCTCGCATGCCCTAGAAAAGATGTAGCAACAATCTCAAATGCATACCACTTACACTTCAAAATCTTAAACTTAATTTCAGCCAATAAAAGTTTTAAAATCTTCACGGGTTCTCGAGATACGACTAAAAATGTCGTAGCCTTAAATGTCAAGTTTCAGTTGGCTATTACTGCTGTAAACCGCGAAAGCGATGGTCGCCGAGAATTCACCGTAAAAAGAAAGTGTTAATGAAGCACCAATATTAGGGTACCATATACCTGCAACAGAAATTACCCTTGCGGTGTGAACACTACACCGTAATGTAGGGTACAGATTCCCAATCACTTGGGGTGCGAAGCATCCACTACTTCGGGTACGACGTGTCTGCTTCTTGGGGTACGAAATGAAAAACGTCATTATCGACGCATAATCTACGCGTACGTAACTTTTTAAATACTTCTTAAATACTTTTCAAGATTTCAAATAGCCATGTCTAAATGCATTGTTTATTATTTTGACAGCTTTGCTAATTGTATGTCATGGTCATTGAAGTTTAATAGGTGCGTTGTTCGCACTTTATAAAATTGAGCCATTAGGTATTTTAGATTAGGTGGGGATATCCAAGATGTCTGCACGCTGCACCAAATACATGAGACTAAAAATATTTTTTTCTCAAGTTATAAAATAAATTAAGTTTTATCCTCTGGGATTTGTACTATTCCTTGGTACTCATTGTACAGATATCTTGCCAGCTGACGTCACAACTTGAAATACTTAGGGCCGATTCCACCAGCTGTGATTAAATCCATGATTAGCTAATCATGATCATTTTTTAATCAGCGTTTTAATCACGATTAACTTGTGGCGCGTTCCACCACGAATTTTTAACCTCTGGTTAGCCAACCGTATGCTCTCTTCGCAATAAGTCTAGTTTCTGCGTGTTTCTGTTGTAATGGTGATTCTGATTGGCTGATTTCGAACTTGTATTTGCGCGCAAAATATACCTCGACCGCTCACGAACGAAGAGCGGCGACGTGTTTTTTTTATGTATATCGTTTCCAAATAAATGGACAGGAATTAGTTATCGATTACAATTGAATATAAGTTGTGAGAGTACAAGATATCGTTATAAATTCGATCAATATTTCACACTCTACTTGAACTTCAACTTGAAGGTTATTTTGACTCCTGTTAATCGCTGATTAACTCGTTAACCAGCCAACGCAATCTGCTGATTAAACTAAGTTAATCAATGATTCAAATTTAATCACAGTTGGTGGAATCCGCCTTTAATATTAGAAATCTTAGTGCATATATAACTGGAGGGAACCAGGCAATGGCAGAGTTATTGTCAAAATAAAAGAGACAGACTATGAGTTAGCGGGATAAGCTATCTCTCTCGCGCAGCCATCTGATTGGCTCTTTACCGCTCCCTTCTAGAAGAAGGTTAAATAAGTTACATGTATGCGCAAGTAAAGAGCTATTTATGGAGCAAAATTGAAAAGACCGATCATGTTGATGTGCGAGAGAGATAGCTTATCTCCCATCCCAGTCAGTGGTGGCAGAACGCGGATATCTCTGGCATGCGCACTAGTGTGTATTTTTAGGTTAAGTAAGGCCATGTGTCAATTTAAAAATACACAAGAATCACTACTGTGAATGCTCGATATATCCGCGTTGGCTCACAATATAACTTTTTATTTTGAATAGTTCGTACCTTAATAAGAATAAATAGTGGAGCATAGGCATGTTATGATTACTAAAAAAGTAGAGCATATGGATGATGAATTCCCCAAGCATGAACTTGTTCGATATTTAAGACGAAAAGGTCTTTCTCTACGCGTAATAATAGCATCTTTAGATTTAACTGAATTAAAAAAAAAACATTAGAAAAACGTACAAATTCAATTGGATCAAAATAAAACTATTTGATCAAATTTTCTATTACTAGAAGTTAATCTAGAAAGTTTGAAATATTTTTCAAAGCATTACTTTATTATTAAAGGTAATTATTAGGATACCATTTTAACATTATTATTGATAATAATAAGTAACAGAACCTCGATTTGAACTTCTCGCTAACAAAATACGCAACTTTATATTTCAAAGTGGAGCATTTAACCTTTTTTTGGCAATAAATAATGCCTTGAAAAATATAATAAAAATTCTAAACATTCATGCGTTAGAAAGAGAGATTCGATAAACTAGATTAGTGGGCATCTGGATCCCACACCTGGTTATTTCAATCATGCTCGTACCTCAAAGCCTAATTTCACAAAGTGGAATCCGCATACCTTCAATTTTTCTAAGACCATGGCATTCTTGACAAAAGCTGCCAAAAATTTAAAACAATAACATCAGACCTTTCGTACCCCCACCTTGTGGCTATTTCATACCATACATACTCGGTATTTCGTACTTCGAATTCGCGAGATATCTGAATCTCTACCGAGGTCCAGTGAACACCGTTATAATTTTACCTGCAATAAAATATAACCCCAAGTTTTTATTGTGTTTCTCATATTTTGTTTCTCTTCTACTCGTGCGGTGACTTAGGATACTTAAGGATAAAATCAGAAATTAAAAATGAATATGAGGTTTTTGCTACAACTCTCTCAGTTTATGCAACAAGTTGAAATCAAGGTACAAAATTTGAGAAATTTTTGTATTTTTTGTAACTTCTCACGCAGTATATTCAATCCGAAAAGGCAAAAATACTTCTATTATAATTTAGTTGATGCGTAATTTCATAAACCTTCTAACGGTATGTACATAGTTTAAATAGAAATATAGATGAAATAGAGATAAAATATCGAACATGTAGGCGAGTTCATTTGATTATGTGATTATAGTTTACATTCCCAACCTAAGTAAACTTTTATTTTCTATAACCCCATTAGCATTTTTATCTCTTCCACATTATTTTATGAATATTATAATATGGCTTTTATTAAATCATTGAATCATATATCATTCACATTTATCCTATTTTCGAAAAATCTTAATCTTTTCACTATTTTATGTTTTGAATTTTAGAGCATAATTAGAAAAAGTTACTTTTCCTTAAACAAAACTCCCCGGGTAGAAATTGTAACTTGGTTATTAAGAGGCACTGTCTAGATTTCTTATTTTCTATCGAGGCCATAAAGTGGCAATCTATCGAGGGCGCAAGCGAAAACGTCACGCTCAGCTAGCGAGGTAATTTGTAGGCAACCCAATGAGGGCCTATTAATAGGGTCTTTATCAAATCTAGATAGTCCCTCGAAATACTAAAACCATTCTCCATGTATTGCGCATGCGTTCTTTCATTAATTTTTTGCAATTGTTTGGAGCTGATCAATTCAAAAGCATATGCTATTATTTTTTATTTTATTAATTCAAATAAAATCTTATTAAATTATTTTTAAAAAATGATTCGCCTGAACTGAAGATGTCATAGACCTAATAGTAAAATATTATAAAATTAATTACACGCGAAATTTGAAGCAAATGATATGACCTATAAATGCAAAATACAAGTTTTCCAGAAGTTATATCCTTTATCATCCGATACTTTGGAACTTACAAGGGAAAGGCCTCCTCTGCGAAATTGATTTTTTGATGAAACTATCATCAATCAATAGTAAGTGAAAAATAATTAGACACGTAATACATTTAATGTTTCACGACGATTCATTTGATGTTAACAAGAGATATTTCGGGTTCCAATCGTGCACAAAACGTAGTGTTGTACACGATTGGAATCCGAAATACCTCTTTTTATCAATTAGACACGCGTCCCGGCTGCTTTTTAAGTGGGCCCTTGTTTAAAAATTATGAGCGTATAAAAATAAGGGTTGTCGGGGCTGCCAAATGTCTACCGAGTCACGCGCGGCACTTTTTAGCCTGCGCCACCGGTAAAGTTGTGAAGGGCCAGTCTGAACTCTGATGACCAGGCTGTCACTAGTTCAAATCTTTATTCGACATTTTTTTCATTTTATTTATTTTTTTTTATTTTGACATTGTAAATATGTCAAATAATAATTTTTACTGCTCCCCTGGTGATTAAATTTTTCTTTACGATGATTATCACCCACAAATATGTTAGGAACAATAAGTAAATTTTAAACGTACTAATATGATGTAGAATTTAATCAATATTAAAAAATATATATTTATCAAATTTCTAAGGCGTTTTTTTCCCAAGAAATTAAAATTTTAAAAGCTTGCATCTCGGTGATTTTTTTAACTTTTAACTTTTTTTAAATAAAAGTATAAGAAGGCATAATAATATTAATGTACATTTAAAACATAATTCAATTGAACCGCTGGCGACAAAAAGGGGACACGGCCGGATTCAGCCTGAGAGGTATTGTCCTGAGTGTCAATTTTAAAAATCTTTCTAATTTCAATTTTAAAGACTGATACTTGTAGAGAATTTCAAGGCGCATCTTTTTTCTTCTTGCAAAAATTTATAGGTTTTGTAGTTTTTGAGATAATTGGTAAAAAGTGGATTTTTGGAAAACGAAAAATTCCAATCTTTTTTTACTTCAACTCGCGCTCATTTAGCCAATTTTCATCATTTCCCGATTTCCCCATTACAAAGTACGTGTTTAAGTCTTCTGAAACTATCTAAGAAAGAAAAAAGAGAATATTGTAATAAACAAAAAAGTTATTAATTTTTTTTGAGGCAATGCAAAAATCATGAATTTTAACTTTCAAGCGCCTCGTTTAGCGAACGAATTTTAAGCTACGGAAATATTTCAGTGAGAATGTTGTTCATTAAGGTTCAAAGAAGTTTTCTGGAAAGTTTTCGATCAATTGGATTAATAGTTCAAAAATTATGAATGTTTTAAAATCCAAGCGGTAACCTTGACGCTGCCCGAAAACGTGCCTGGCCGGCTACGTACGCGCTGCAGCGAATGACGTGAAGGTCAAGTCAATCTTACCAAAAGAAATGCACAACAGTAACTTTTTTTTCATCTTCTATGAAATTCTACAAATAAAGCATAGAATCAGCGAAGTGATTGTTTCTTATAATAGTTGCAAAAGCATTTTTTTTTGAGATTATTGAGATTTTTTAGATATTTTTGAGAATATTAATTAAAAAGAAAAAGATATTAAAATGAAACAAGGTAGAAAAAGAACTAGAAATAAAGATTCGTGGATTAAAAATAAGAAAAAATGTTCCAGAAATCAGGTACGATTGGAAACCGTCAATACAATGATTGAAGAGCATTGGGAATCAATTCCACATCACAGTTCACATTACAAACAAAATTCTACCAACCTAAAATATTTTGATAATCCTTCATCAAATCTTGTAGAACTTTACAAATTATTCGGAAAATATTATGAAGAAAAAACGAGGGCTAAGTTGACAATAAGTCAAACCGTTTATTTTAAGTATTTTAACCGAAATGTGGGCTTCAGTTTTAAATTACCTAGAACTGACATGTGCAATACTTGCTACAAAAACGAGACAAATGGAAAGGTAAACGAAGAAGTAATTAATCACAAAAACAATGCTGAAATTTATTTGAAATTAAAAAAACAAATACTCTCTGAAAATAATAGTCTATGCTGTGAATCTGATTTTTCACAGGATTTTTCCACTATCAAAAATACCCGTGTCCGCGCAGTTTTACCTACGTTTAGCATGGCTTTTTCAATTTAACGTACATGTACCAGGTGTATACATATGAAACCGGTATTTTTTCAAGAAAAAAACACATTTATTTCAAGAGAATGATAACAAATATTTTATTCAAAGTATGCGCC
>NC_046664.1:103773869-103774920 GCF_010883055.1 Belonocnema kinseyi | reverse complement strand
GAACAACAATGACAACACCAAACATAGTTGTAGTAAGTGCGGTTCAAAACAACAGAATGCGCAGGGCTCCCGACAATGGGTCGGCCAACAATGCCGACCAATTTAGAGCTGGGGGAGCCAATGAAAACGGATTCAATGCGATGGATCGGCGGTATCTCGTGACCTTTGGGTGGACGGAGCAACTGAATCACGACTTGCGAGACTGCTACGATGCGAGTGTGGCCCGTGAACGGGGTTACATGGCACGGCTGCATGCTCTGTGGTGCGAGAAACACCCGGAGCTGTCGCACTTTTCGCAGCAACGTCTGCGAAACCATGCTGAACTACTCCGTAAAAGGGGCTATGTAAGCGGAACGCCTACTCTACCACAGCTAGAACAAGCCGGCAACAAAGAAAGAGAGGCGACACTAAGACCAACCGCGGGCAGGCATCCAATAGATGAAGAGCGAAGCTTTACGACCTGGAGAAACATCAACACCAAGGTTTCTCTCAAGCCTAAAGATCTGGCTGAAATGGATGACGAGCTTCGTGGATATTTTTCCGGTGAATCCGACCTCTGGGCTATCAATTATTGTGTGTATAATGCAGCGAGAACTTTGGCCGATGCGAACCGTAAAACAAAACCAACGGCTGATCATAAGACCAAAAGACGAATGGATCAACTTG
The DNA here is from genome assembly GCF_010883055.1 of Belonocnema kinseyi. Lineage (NCBI taxonomy): Eukaryota > Metazoa > Arthropoda > Insecta > Hymenoptera > Cynipidae > Belonocnema > Belonocnema kinseyi. The sequence continues at coordinate 103,774,254 of NC_046664.1, read as the reverse complement.
CCATAAAGATAGGCTGGGCAAGACAGTACGCGTCCCGCATTCAATGTGTGATTGACTACATCACATCTGGCAGGAATTTTACCTCCGGACCCGTTATCACACACTTAACAAGTCAAAGCTGCTGATCATCAGGCAACATATTGTTGAGAGAATACGGATACTATCTGACGCTAACAGAAGTCTAGAGCGGAGGGAGAGGTGGGTCAGAGAAAATCAACAGTTTCTCTCTGACCCATCTCGACTCTTCCAAGACCCTCCAGTTACTGTCGAACACCCACCATATCAGAGGAGGTCGAAGTATTTTGGAGAGAAGTCTACGAAGTTCAGCATAGACTGGATGAAGACTCAGAAAATATAAATAGCTTCAAGGAGTTATGTGTTGCCC
>NC_046664.1:103770760-103773769 GCF_010883055.1 Belonocnema kinseyi | reverse complement strand
ACGCCAATTAGCACAAATGGTAAGTTCCGACAGTGCCTACAAGTGTGCCTACTGGCCGCTAAATGGCAATACCGGTTTCATATGTATACACCTGGTACATACTACGAACCAGTGTTACATGTTCCCTATTCTTGAGGGAATTGTAAAGAAGGGTGCTAACTCTGTTTGCAGTTTTATCAAATACGCGGTATTAAAAGAATTTGCTAAAGACAAGTTCAACAGCAGAACATTATTTTCAGGCTCATGTCCGGGACAAAATAAAAACTACACAGTGTTTCATTTTTTGATTTTATTGTCCGTTTATTTGCAAAGCGAGATTAATTAGAACGAATTGAAACTGAAGCTGAATATGTAGAAATGATTCGCAATGCTCGTTCACCTTCATTCACAATGGTCGAAAAGTGTGAAGATCTTCTGCAGGATTTTGAAACATGTTTCAAAGGAAAAATGCGAAAGCCAAAAAATTTCCAAATCAGCAAAGCGTTCGTTTTGCAAGTTTTTCCTAATGGAAGAGTGGATGTTTTTAAAAACTATGAGTTGCAAAATCCAACCACTTTTTTCTTTAAACCTACGCTTAAACTAGAAAATCTTTCGAAAAGTCCTCCGCCCCGAATTGGATTTAAAGCTGCTAAAATAAAGGATGCAAAAAATCTTTTCCAGTATTTAAGCGCTAAAGGAAAATAATTTTTCGAATCATATTTTTTAAAAGTACAAACTCAGAATCCAGATGCCGAAGAAACTGAAGAGTGACGAAAATGACTAAAAGTAGTTTCTAATAAAATATTGTTTGATTAATTTATTGTTGTTCAATAATATGCATAATATTATATGTTAAATGTTTAATAAATAAATTATTTTAATGATAATATTTGGAGTTACTGTTGTGCATTTGTTTTGGTAAGATTGACTTGACCTTCACGTCATTCGCTGCAGCGCGTACGTAGTCGGCCAGGCACGTTTTTGGGCAGCCTCAAGGTTACCGCTTGGATTTTAAAACATTCATAATTTTTGAACTATTAATCCAATAGATCTAAAACTTTCCAGAAAACTTCTTTGAACCTTAATGAACAACTTTCTCACTGAAATCTTTTCATAGCTTAAAATTCGTTCGCTAAACGAAGCGCTTGAAGGTTAAAATTCATGATTTTTTCATTGCCTCAAAAAAAAATTAATAATTTTTTTGTTTATAACAATATTCTCGTTTTTCTTTCTTAGATAGTTTCAGAAGACTTAAACACGTACTCTTTAATGGGAAAATCGGGAAATGATGAAAATTGGCTAAATTAGCGCGAGTTGAAGTGAAAAAAGATTGGAATTTTTCGTTTTTACAAAATCCACTTTTTACCAATTATCTCAAAAACTACAAAACCTATAAATTTTTGCAAGAAGAAAAAAAGATGCGCCTTGAAATTCTCTACAAGTATCAGTCTTTAAAATTGAAATTAGAAAGATTTTTAAAATTGACACTCAGGACAATATTCTCAGGCTGAATCCGGCCATGTCCCCTTTTGGTTGCCAGCGGTTCAATTATAGTCAAAACTTGTGTGTGTGTGTGTATATATATATTATCCTTTCTGGGAATGAAAGTTAAATATTTAATTAATAAATGTCAGTTAATTTTTCGATAACAATAATCTGCATTACAAATTTTGACTGAATTAATAATTGCAAAAAGTAATTACTGATTAAAAATAGACAAAGTCAGATAATTAAAAGAAAAAAATTTCAAAATTTATATTTTGCAACGTTTCAAGCTAAACAGTATAATGTACTCCATCTATTTCAATCATTTTGATTTTAAGTTTTGACTTAAATATTTACTCTGATTATTTATTCAATAATTACTTGTATAAAACCTTGTAAAAAACGAAGCGCGACTTGATTAAAGTCGAATTACATTAAACTGTGTTTTCTGTAGCAGTTTCGTGGCAACTCTAAAAGAGAGAGGCCTTTTATTTACTCGGTTGGGGAAAAAGCCAAATAGAAAATTTAAAATTTGGTATAAATGCACTTTCTTAAAATTGTGCTTCGATATGCAGTTACTAGGAAATCCGGAAACGTAATTAAAGATAAGTAATTCATATCAATTCATTATAATTTTACGATAAAAAAAAGAAAGTTTAAACCTACAAATTAAAAATAACGCTGAGATTTTGAAACAAGGTGGGGGGGGGGGGGGTTACTCGCTTTTTATTTATTATGTATACTCATTCTTTGTGTATACTCATTCTTTTTATTCGAGACGCCTACAATGAAATTTGTTGTTAATGGTTCTTTTTTGTCAGAAATTGTATTACTTGGCTCAAAACTGAATCATTTTCTTCAAAATTCGACAATTCTGTCAACATTCATCCTTTTCGTTTAAACATTCTTTTTATTTGGTAGATAATCAATTCTTTTGATTGGGGGTGGAAATGTTTGGTTGAAAATTGATCTGTTTTATTTGGTGAAATTATTCAAGTGAAAATCTATCTATATTGTTGAAAACTCAACTGTTTTATCGAAAATACCTGTTTTTGGCTTTGATTCAGATTTGAACATTTCTTGAAAACTTGTCTTTTTTGGTTTTTAAAAATATTTTTTGGATTTAGATTTTCTATTTCTTCAATTTTGCACATTTGAAATTGAAATTTCTTGACTTTCAATATATATATATGTGTGTATTTATGTGTTTTCGGAGAACCTTAAACAAGATGATTTTAACGACTCTCGGATATAACGTAGTTGTAAGTCAACCCTTACATTATCTTGTGTTTTCTGTAACAGTTTGGTGGCAACTCTAAAAGAGAGCTGTCTTTTATTTACTCGGTTGGGGAAAAAGCCAAGTAGAAAATTTTAAATTTGGTATAAATGCACTTTCTTAAAATTTTGCTTTGATATGCAGTTACTAGGAAATCCGGAAACGTACTTAAAGATAAGTAATTCATAGCTATTCACTATAATTTTACGATAAAAAAAGAAAAAAAGAAATTTTAAACCTACAAACTAAAAATAACGCTGAGATTTTAA
>NC_046664.1:103768717-103770660 GCF_010883055.1 Belonocnema kinseyi | reverse complement strand
ATAAGTATTTTTGAATATATTTTACTTACGGTGCTTAATAAGCTAATCCCTCTGTAATTATTGCACTCGCTTTTATCTCCCTTTCTCTTGTATATTGCTACGTTAATTGCTTGTTTCCAATCGTCTTGGACGTCTCCCATCTCGAAACATAAATTTATCAATTCGTACAGTCTATGTGGTATGCACGCGCCCCCGTGTTTAAGCATTTCAGCATTAATACCGTCTACCCCGACAGCCTTACCCTTTTTCAAGTTCTTAATTATATCCCTAACTTCAGTGACACAGACTTTTTCAATTGAGTTTTCCATCGCATCGTGTTCAACATCGCAGTTGTGGTGTTCTATAGCTTCATCTCCGAATTGTCTACTAAAATAGTCTCTGAAAGCCTCTAGTATTCCGTCTGCATCATATACCATTTCCCCCCTACTATTTCTCATGTTGACAGTTTCTGTACTTTTGTTTCCTTTCATTTTTTTATAAAGTAGTTTCCTGCTTCCTTCAAAGTCGTTTTGTATTTTTATATCTTCTGCTCTAATTGTATCTTTACTTTCTTTAACTAATCGTTTAAGTATCCTGTTTTCGCGTCTATAATGATTTCTACGTCTATTTCTTTCCTCATTGCTAAGACCTGCGATGTTCAAAGTTTTCCTGCACGCTTTTTTCTTTGCATTTTGGACAGCTTGAATTTCATCATTCCACCACGCATCACCAGAAATTCTTCCTACAACTGCGGTACCACACACTTCGATCCTACATCTAACAAGGATATCCCGTAACATTGTCTAGGCGCCCTCTATATCTTTGTTTTTTATACGCTCCTCCCATGTTGTTGCCCTATCTATGCTTTCGATTATCTTATTTTGGAAATCTATTTGCACATCCGGTTTCTGTAGGTTCTCAATTTTGATTCGCGTTTGTTTTGCTTTCTTGGTTCTCTTTTTCCTCTATCCCCGTTATAAGTTAATTTTTGAGATCAGAAGGTAATGATCAGTGTTTCATTCAGAACCCCTCATGATTCTTGTATCTTTGACTAACTCCCTTAGTCTTTCATCCGCAACAACAAAGTCAATTTTACTGCGGCTATTTTCTTTAGACCAGTTGTACATGTGGATCATTTTATCCCTAAACCAAGTATTTGTAATAAACAGACCCCTTTCTAAGCATAGACCAACTAATTTATCTCCGTTATAGTTTGATCTTGGATCCCCAAAGTTACTTAGTACTCTTTCTGTATCCTGATTTTGGATGCCCACCCAACCGTTCATGTCTCCTAGTAGAATTATTCTTTCCCCATGTTCGCAAATGCTTATTGTGTCATTTAAAGTGTCGCAGAAGGCGTCTTTTACTTCTCTAGGATCACTGTCAACCGGCGCGTAGCATGCTATGATAAATAGTCTTCTGATTCCTACTTTCATTCTAGCCCACAGCAGTCTGGGAGACACGAAAACATGGTCTCCGAGATGCTGCTTTGCTCTTTCATTAAAAATCAGACCTACTCCTTGTTTGCCATGTGATTCACAGTCTACTCCTGACCATATTTCAAATCCGCCTTTCAACACGCCGTTTTTTATGACTTTGGTTTCACATCCCTTTTTCTTTGTTTCAGACACACATAAAATGTCTAGTTTCTTCACGTCCATAGTTTCACGCAGTTCTTTTACCTTGCGATCATTTACTCCCCTAGCATTCCAAACACCCAGTCTACATTCATCGCCTGAAACATAACCTTTAGATTTTCCGTGTGCATGCCTTTTGTCCTTAAAAGTTTCAGTCCTTTCCGAGGCTATTTTGTAGTTTGTATTATTCATTGTTTAGATTATACGCCAAACTAACACCTTTAAGCAATAAGTTTATTTTCTGAGTCAAAATCATGTCAAAGTTAAGTATCAAATCGTCATATGGTGGAGATTGTAGTTCTAACGTCAGTCCCACCAAAAACTTCA
>NC_046664.1:103745649-103768617 GCF_010883055.1 Belonocnema kinseyi | reverse complement strand
ACTATACGGTAGCGAGACATGGACTTATCAAGAAAAAGATAAGAGTAAAATTAACGCAATTGACATGAGATTCATGCGCATAATATACGGGAAAACCCTGATAGACAAAGTAAGTAAGGAGATAATTCTAAAAGAATGTGGTGCAGAAGAGACGCTAGTAGACACATGGGAAAGAAATCGGTTAAGATGGTTCGGGCATGTTGAGAGAATGCCAAATGAACGACTAACGAAACAAGTGTATCAAGGTAAAGTAAATGGCAGTGTGCCCGGAGGTAGACCGCGGAATGAATAGTTAGAATGTGTGAATGAGACCCTAGTTAGAAGAGACATAAGAAGTCACAGAAACACGAGAGTCTGCATGAAAAAATGCATGGACATAAAAGAAGCTAGAGAAGTATGCCAGGACAAGAAAGTATGGCGGCAAATAGTTAACAAAAAGAGTGTCAGTAGAGTGAATGACGCCTGAAACAAAAGACCTTGGCTAATAATGGACCCAAGTGGGGAACCTTACATAACGACTTCGTGAGGTTCTTCGCTTGGGGTGATTGCTAGAGAGATTGATCAGCAACCTGGGTCGTAGCAGTGCTGCGGAACGGACGTGTTATTTACTTAAATAGCAAGAGAATTCTAGATCAATCTGAAAATCTCTATCCCTTCCACACACTACTCCTTTCCCCTACTGAGTGAGTCACACCTACCCCGAAAGGGAAATGGCTTAATGTTGTAATAATAATACTGCCAATTTCATTTTGGACTCACAGCGTATTTAGTTTTACCTGTCGAGAGCTTTAGAAGGTCAACTCGATAAAATAATGAATTGATTGAAATTGTTTTAAAAATATATATTGATAATCAAGGTTTCCTATTTAGTTTGATTCACGAATATACTGCTAAAAAGTAAGTATATGCATAACTTAAGTCATGTAGCACACGACAATAACCTGTGAGAGCCAGCAGAGGGAAAACCTAGATTTTTCTGCCTAGACAATCTGGCTGGGGCTGCGGCCTCCCAAGAGGCAATATTTAGTTTAGGCATAAAGAGGCAATATCTACCCGGTTCCTAGAATATATAACGTTGAAATCTAATATTGGTCATATCACATCAATTTTTTTGGTTAATTCATAAAGAAGAAAAAACAAAAATAAATATTTCAAGTGAAAATAAATAACATACATTTGAGTGTATTTATACACATTACATTTACAATTCAAAATTTTATTTTCTCGAATTATCATTAAGTATCAGAATACCGGAGGGTCAACGCCACTAGCAATTTAGACGAGAGGCCCTTCACTAGAAAATCGATTCTATGCATTGAGCTGCATCAGTACGATTGATTCTTGTTGATTCCGCCTGAGTTTGGACATTCTGGAACCCCTCAATCCCCCAATGAAATTCACCGTAGCTTCTGTTGCCCCCCCCCCTCTCCTGCTAGGGGAAGCTTTAAAATGAAGCCTTTGTTCAATTTTTGTTCAATTATGAATAACTTTCAACATAATAGTTATTTTTAACTGTTCTAGGGCTCATTTTGCCGAACTTCTACTATCTTTTTCAGATGTAACGCGTAAAAGTATTTTTATGTTTAACTAATAGCGTATTCGTTTATCCTGCAATGGTGTAGAGCAAGAACCCTCCGATCGCTCCGTCTTACTTCTTCTTTCTCTCTCCGACCTGCGTCAGTTCAGATCGGAGTGTACCGGTGCAGGAATTTGAATTTCAGGACTATATTTCACGGCTATATTTGCGATACTAAAATTATGGAAAATAGTTTTAATTTTCTTAAATTTACAATTTGGAAAATTTTCAAGAGATAAAAAGTAGCTATCCTTAATTAAAATCGGATAACGACTTTTGACTCTCTATACGACGGAACAAGGTTCTTAAGTTTGAGGTCACACTAACGAATACATTTGACAAAATGTTTGTTAATTTCAAATAAAATTTGACTTTGAGTACTCGAAAATATATAGAATTTTTATTGTCGATTACAGGTTATTCGATCTCAGCTTACTTAGACAGTTTTTATTTTTATTTCAAACGGTTTGAATTACAAATATTAAGCATAACCTCAACTTGACTGAATGTATCATCTGATCGATATTTCATACACTTTACCTGTTTCTATCAACAGATACTAAATTTGACCATTTATACTGCTGTTCTATAGTTAATCATGTTAACATTTTAACCCTGAAAATGTACATATTACGTTTAAACAACCATTTATCTCTGTGTATTAGGCGCAGAATTTCGTCTCTACATATCCCCCTCCCCAAAAATAAAACAGCAGTAATTCTCAGCGTTGAGTTTCCTCAGCGTTCTCAGGCTATGGTAATATTTCTTATGGCTCTTTTACACCTTCCGTCAATCAGTCGTCGACTGAAAAACATATCGAAATATCCACTTAAACCTCCGGAAAATTGAGTGAAATCTAGTAATATTTTATTAATCTTTCAGTGAGTTTCAGAAGATAACGAAAATATTACTGTACAGATTTAACTGAATTCACCGAAGTTGTGAATGTATATTCCAAAATGTTAGTCAGTCGATGACCAATTGACGAAAGATGTAAAAGAGCCTTTAAAGACACTCCTTTGAAAACTACGTCGTAACGTATTGCCCCCCCCCCCCTCTAAATATAAGAAAATCCTGAAATTTTCATCTTGATTTATAATTATAAAGAATAGATGCCAAACAAAATATTTATGCATTGTAGAGTATAACACATTGAAATTGAGTTTTTAAAAGTATATTTGAAACTTCAACATTGAAACAAGTAAACCTCCGCCAGCACAGACTTATCCCCCCTCACAGACCTCGCGTGATAATCCACTCCCCCCCCCCCCTGATTCTCAGGTATTATATGATGGCCCCTAATAATTAAAAATTAATTTGCAAAAAATGAAACGAATTCAAGGAAATTCAAACGAATTTAAGAGCATTCAGAGGGAATTTAATAGAATTCAAAATGATTCAAGAAAATTCGAAACAATTTGGGTAAATTCAATAGAACATTCAATTTAAGTTTATTCCGAAATTCAGAATTCAAGCTAAACTCAAAGCAATTGGCCGAATAACTAAAGTTGATTTCAAAATAATTCCAGGCGATTACAAAACACTTAAAAAGACTTCAAGAGAATTAAATCAAATTCAATTGAATTTAAAAACAGGTGTACAGTGCATTTAACTCATCGAGAAGTACATTACACTCGATTTTTTTTTTAAATAAAATATGTTGTCAAATTTTTTCCATGAGCTACCACTGCCTCTAATAAATCTCTGGAAGAAAACAGACTTCCCTTTTTTTTGAAAGACTCTTTGCTTATTTCGAGGTTAGAATCGTCTTCGATAATCGAATCCTTCACCTTTAGGACGAAAAAAGTGAATTTTCTTGCTGATGTCCATTAAATGGCATCATTATCCGCTAGAGCAGCTTTTTTGTCGTCCCCGCTATTCTTATAAGTGTAAGCGAGGGAGGCATCACAATTACTCTGGGTGTTCGAGAAAGGGCCTTGCCTATCAACTTGAAACTCTTTCTCAAGGTTTCTGTTTTCTCTGATGTTTGACAGTAGCAGCGCACCGGGAAGCCGATACGACGACGACGTCCGACAGTCTCTCGTTGTGAGAGGATTGGCTAAGATGCTGACTAGGATTCCACGGTAGTCGCGGTTTCTGGTTGGTTGGTAAGTGGGACTAGCGGGGACTCATAGGCAGGACCCCTCCTACGAGAAGCCGCAGTCGGGCTCGAACTCCGAACCCGTTGGAAACCATCGCGTTTAGAACGTTACCAACTGTTTTTCAGTGCACTTAAGGCCCAAGTTTGCTTCGGGAGAGCGACTGGACACCGCAAAAGACAACTTCGTTACCAGCGTCAAATTGCTCTTGTTGTTTCCCCATTCAAGTTTTTGTAAAACCTCTGTCGATCCGATTCTAATTCGAGCTTCGGCTTCACCCTTGTGCTTCCGAGAAAAGTGAACCTCTTTTCGTGAATTCTGATTCATTACGATTGCTGACAGCACCTGTGAGAGTGCAGCGAATTGCAGTGACAGCAGGTACAATAGATTATTGCCTGTGAATCGTTTTCTCGCCACATGGAAATAAGTTTGTCTCTCTAACGTTCACAAACAAAAGTCTATAGTGACAAACTATGTGCTAGTGGTTCTACAATCGACATTTTCAGTGATGAAACTGTACCACGTGGTACAAATTAATTATTAGTTCAATCACGTATTTTTTGTTAGCATTGAAACATTTTAATGTGAAAAAGTCAAAATCTGAATAAGTAAAAAGCTATTAATCCAAGTGGCGCAAAGTCGATTACCAATTTTTTAGTACAGATTTCAATGTTGGAGTAGTTATCAATAATTAATCATTTATAACAAAATTCTACTATTTTGCTAGTAATTTTTTTAAATGCAAGGTCAAATCGATACTAAATTAATTTGTAGACGAATTGGTACTATAAATTCAGATCAATAAATAAATTCAATCAGTGATATTGCGTTGTGAAGCTGTGGAAATGCTTACTGGTTTGATTAAGGGATAAACAAAATTCGATAATCTTTTTTTAATTTAAATATACAAAAGGAAAAGAGAAACATTACTTTTAAAGGTATAGAAAAATTACACTCAGTAAAAAATGGACTTTCTTTGGATAGTTTTTTAAATATTTGATTATTATCATACAATAATTTTTGTTTTTTGTTTGCTATCAAATTAAATTATTCCCACTGGCTCAATGTTTAATAACATGTAAAATTGTATTTTGAATAGACGAAAAACGTGCTGTAACTTGACAAGTGAAATTCACTTGGCTATAGTAGATAATCACGAATAATTTAAAATACTAATATATGTGAAGTAATTAATTTAATTCAATTAATAGTTAGGACTCTATATTTGTTAATTAATTAAAATCAGGAATAATCATTTTAGGTATATCTGAGCTCTTAATTAACGATAATCAACTGTTGGTTCATTACCTCCTATAAGGTGGTCTCCCCTATACAGCACTTTAAGAAAATCACATAATTTCACGTGAAAATGTACTAACAATATACATTTTTATATGAAGACAAATCATTTCATTATTTTGTCAGGAAGTTGTCAATAAATATTCGTGTAATTGCATAGCAACTTTTGTAATGGGCATTTGTAAAACACGATTGAAATTTGAATATATTTTCTCTGAAAATTTGTTAATTTTCAATAGTTTTTATGATAAAAAATTAGCTAATAAATTCGCTCATTTGTGTATATAACCGCTATAATTCAGATTTAAAGAGAGAATATTGGAAAAAATATATATTTTTATTTTTACAGCTGTTTAAATGTCCCAGGTAAAGAGTTATATATAGTTTATATATAGTGGACAAGACAATGGTATTTTTCATTAGCTTTATAAATAATTGTTCCGTAGAAAATAAATGAAGAATATTAGTGTTTTGTTCACTATATCCAAAAAGTATATATAACTTTTTCACCTGGACTAAATAAAATTCCGGGCCAAAAAGCGTATAGATACGTGATATGTTAAATTCATATCCTGAAAAATAATCGATTGTTCAATTTAAGATAAGAAAATTATGATTTAAAAAATCTGGCATCATTTTTATGAATAATTTGACACGGAATACAGCTTCCATGTGATTCTCATATTTGATTTGATTGTAATTGCAAACTATTTGCACATAAACTTGATGCTCTAGATTGTTATACCAAAATTGCATTCTCTTTGTAATTTATATGCAAATTAAGAGCATTGACTTCATATTTTCATATTTTAATCTCTTCATAAAAAAATCAAATCACCTTTTAAAACATTGATTGACATCTGAAGATATTTTCTTTTCATATGCTATCAACTCAGCGTTGATTTTAATTTCCTTGGTTTCACTATACCGTTAATATTCCTTTGTTAGCGAGATGGAATTTCGTCATAAGAGTGCCTAATAATTGAAGTTCCTGTCTTAATTTGGGATGGAAAAAATGAGAAACATATTTTCGATTTGAATTCCAAATTCGAAATTAAATTTTCATGTCTAACTTTTCTTGTCTCTCACATAAAAAAACGGTGGTTTCACTAAAGTTGCGTCTCAAACAAAAGCTGGTATCATTTAGAATTTGAGCTCCAATAGATACCTGTAGAGAGCCAAAGGGTTGATTTAGAGCGCTCTTGAAAAGCGCATCAACACGCATTCGCAAAGGAAACGCTTGCAAAGTAGGACTGGTAAGTTAGAAATCGAATTACAGTTATCGATCAATGACTTGAGACGAAAAGTTTCTTGCATGGGAATTTGTCTGTATGTTGACAACGTTGCCACATAACCTGCAAATTCTATTTATCAAGTCATTATATCTACTTTAATTGCGGTATTATTTTATAATTTAATTATCTTCATTAAGTTATGTCCATCAGAGTTCGATTATAAGTGAGTTTTAAGGTAAACATTGTGTTATTAATTTAACATAATATCCAAGTGTGCAAAGCGAAAAATAGGTTCTTTAGAAATAGGTTTTTAACCTACACTATTCAATCGGGCCTTAAAATGCAGGGAATTTATCCGAAATATGCGCCAATAGGTAAATTCATACCGACAAAGTGGGGCCTTACCTCGTGTAACGTTACATGTTATTCATAGGATACAAATTTAATAATTTTTTTTAATCTGCTGTCAATTCTTGCATAAATACACGAAGATGAATAAATATTTGTGTCAATGACAAACTTTTCTAAATGAGTATCTTTTCCTCATGAAAGCTTCCGGCTTCGTGGTTTGTGAATATTTAACTGATCCCTTTAATTACTGATAATAGTTTTATGCGAACGAACGGTTTAAGTGCTCTTTACGTCACGAACATTATACTCTTCGCTTTGAAGTGCCAGTCAAGCGTAGAGAAACTGCAGTTCTACATAAGGGCGGCAATTGAAATGTTATTTCGAGAAATATCGTGTAAAATCACGGCGAACGTAGACATAACACCGCGTGTGCAGCTATGTAAGAAAATTTCTAAAAACTTTTGCAGTGGAATCTAGAAAAAAAGTTTACTTGAAAAAAAGGGAAGAAATGATTTGTTACAGAATTTCGGTTTTTAATTTTCCTGGCTTTTCCAGGCTTCAAGATCAATGGAAACATATAATTGTTTTCAAATGTTATTACACTGGAAAAAGTTCTAGCTTTGAATAAAAAACTATTTGTTTGCCATAATAGCAATAATTGTGTTTTTGAACCCAAAAATGTTCTGCATTTAATCGAAACAGAGATCTTTAAACATTTTGCCAGGACAACAAAAGGTTTGCTAAAAGAACCAATATTTTGTTTGGAAATGTCAAATATTTGAAATTTGTACCTACATTTTATATTATAAATTATGAATTAAATTAACAATAGAATTACTGAAGCTGCATAGTATAACTTCGTAAAGAGTGTATACTAATTAATAATAGCTTGTTTTCTTAGTAATTTACGATAACTTTCTTCATTCCTTTAAAATAATTGTAACACATCTACATACGACAATAAAGTACGGAAAATTATAAAATATAAAATTTCAGTTATGTATTTCTATTTTATCGAAATCAGTATCTACTGAAAAAGTTGGACACTTATTGTCTTTGAAATGAAAAATATCATACTATCATGTCAAGATTAAAATGATTGTAAAAGCAGATGAACTGAAAAATTCTTATTTGTTAAAAAAACGTTGGCTACGTAGACAAAAATCTGTTTGAACTAAGAAACAAATATTTTTGCAGAAATAGCAAAAAATTATATTGTCTGAACCAAACATTTTGGACAGCGTTTAATTTTTTAACTTATACATATTGCAATTTTTACCAAAATTCCATAGTAAATTTTATTTAATGAAATTTGAAGCTAAAATGTAAACATGTCAACTTATTCCATAAAGCGGTGTAACTTCGCTCATATGGGGAAAATTCACTCAGACAATACCTTATGTTTTAAAACTCAATATGACTTCCTAGAAGAAACTTCCTCCTTTCGATTTTATTGCCATAAAATACTATCATTATAATATTATGGTCAAAGTCAAAGTAGGTGATATTCAGCGATATAAATAAATTCAATATTGTTTCTCTTGAGAACAAAAAAATGTAACTTATAAACAAACGAGAATCATTTATTTTCCTCCGTAGGAAAGATGATATTGAATTTAAAAAAAAAATTTTGTGTTACATGTTCGAAAACTTTAAAATCAAGAATTGTTAAACTACTGAAAACAAAAAATTCATAGTAAAACTTATGCAAGCATAATAACTCCATTAGCGGGAATCGGACTCGAGTATGAAAATAATATTTTAAGCTAAAATACGTGTCACTGGATTACGAATAGTTAACCTCCTTCGACTTTAACGACAATACCAATACTTTGTTTTAAAAATAAAATCCTATTAACGAAGTCGTTAGAATATAAAATTGCTGGAATAAATTCTTTTTACTGCTTATAAAGATCCAAAATCCACTTAAATTCGATTGTTTGTCCACCTTTCTCACAAATAATTATAGTCTCGAGTTGCTGTAAATAGATTTAGATGCAAGCCGAATCTCCGAACGTATGAGGCGAATAATTTATTCGCATTCTCACAGGGTTGGTATCATGTTGGTGCAGTGAACCCTTTTATTGCTCTAACGGTAATCCAAGTAACTAGCTAATATCGTTTTCGCGTGGCAATCGCATAACGCGAACCGAATGATGGATCGATGTAACGGACCTTTTTCAAATTGGAGCATTCCTTCGTGCATTTACTTGATGGTCTCCGCGAAGTGACGCGCCGTGTCTGTTCGAAATGTTGATCCGCTCGAACTACGAAGCGAAATGCGAAATTCGCGAGAAGGGAATTCGCAACAACACAAAGCGTGTTATTAGGCGCGACTTTAGACAAAGTATTGCAGTTTATTTTATTGTAGTTCACGCAAACCTATCGAAGACCGAACTTCATTGACTTTGAAAGGAGGATATGCCTGTGAGTCAACTATAGTTCTCTTCATTAGATAATAAGAGATCGGTGGACTTCAACAACAAATGCCTGTTTTCATTTACCAACGCGTTTTAAGGATATCGACAATCAGATGTTCCAATGTCTTTGTGTTTTTTTTTATATAAAGAAGAGACTTGTAGATAAATAGCCAAGATGGTCATAACAATTTTGTGAAGATGCTTTGTGCTGAAAGATATATTAGAAGAGGTATCTAAAGGATAGTAGATTAGAATAGTTAAAAAACATACACTTTTGAAAAGTACGGTGTATCTATTATTGATTTTTTTCCTTCTAAATTATAAAAAAATGCTGTATTAATTTAATTTAAGGGAAATTGAAGTACACTCAACTCCCAATAAGAGAACCTTCGAGTTATGAATTTCTAGAACTCCTGGCCCCCGCAGTTTCGCAGTGAGAGAGGAGCCCTGTGGAGTCTAGACCAGTGATTCCCAAACTTTTTATGCACTATCTGGGCAGCGGCAGGGGCCCCACCCTCAAATTTTTTCACAATACTGGAACCCAAGTGAGACACTGGACGCTAGTCGTTCGTGCTCGGTTGCTTGCTTCGCTGACCTTTTCGTTGTTAGAGAATTAGAGCCGGTTTAGAAAAATGAAAAGTTGGTTAAATATTAATCAATAGAATTTTAATAAGTTCCGTTAGATTTGTTAGATTATCAAATAAACGTTAAAAAAAGGTAGAAGAAGATCGGATAATAACTTCAAGAGTTATCGCATTTTTGTTGCATTCACAAGATTTGTAAATATTTCATTTATTAGTCCGGATATTAACCGATTTTCAAAAACTTTGTTTTCATTTTCTTTAAATTATATTACGAAATTGATTCTGCCAATTAAAATTTAATTGAGCTAAGTCTATAATTTCAGTTATTGCAAGTTCATAACAATGAAAGGGTCATTTGTGGTAGGTACACGAAAGTCGAGGAAAGTAGCCTTCTGTTCGCAGCGGGGAGCCTGTCTCGGAGCCTGCCTAGCTGCCCGGCCCGGGGTGGCATCCCCCTGCCGGCGGCAGCCTCATCGGCCGTTGGCACTAGTTCGGGAATCGCTGGTCTAGACTCTTAGAGATATTTGCTCAACTAACCAGCAGCGTAGCCACAAAGGGACATAGAACGGTAACTCACCCAAATCTGGTGCCTAATAGGTTCTACGCCCCTGAAAGTTTACGTTGGGATTCTCAATTAGTGGTTCCCAAACGGTTTTGAAGATTTAATTGACGATATGACTCAAATTAATAGAGTTAAGTGATTCAAACATGCAATTCAAAATGGTTTGTATACTAACGATATGGAAAATTTACAAACAATTTTTTTTATAAAATGTACTAATAAGGTAATATTCCGCATTTGAGATAATTTTCAGTCTCAAATTTATTCCTCTGAACGTAGTTGTACATCTGGGCATCTAGATTCTAGGGGAATGTATCATTTGGAGACTGAATTTTGGCTCATGCCGAGAGTTGTGGAGTGCTGAACCGTGCTGTCAACCACCTGAACGTTGTTAGAGTAACTATTCGCTTTGCGATATTAGACTAAATAATTGTTAATAAGGAAACTAATTGAAATAATATTAACCTAATTTTCAACTTTCTTTCAGTTAACAGTGCGTACTAGTCACTTAGAATAAATTATAACTTCCTAATGCAACTTCTAAATGTCAGCTTAGTCATGGCCGTCTATATTTAAACTAAAGTCGGGATGTATAGAAAAAGTCATGACCGTCTACATATACAATTAGGTATTTTCACTTCTACCACCAGCTAACTTCACTTTGTGGAATACAGAAAATCTAGAGGAAATTTCTTCGAACGAACAGGCATCAATTTAGATGCAGGCGGTCACGACTTAGTTCTTACATTCCGCCTTTGGTGGTTTGAATGTCATGTCGGTTTTGACTAACCTAAGATTTGAAAATTATACTACGCCAAGTACAATTTTTAATTCAAGACGCTAATAGTCACTGGTAAATGGGAGGATATTAAAAGTTAGGTAATTATTATTTTAACTTACCCGCTTATTAACATCTATTTCACCCACATAACGCCCGACGAAAGGTGACTATAGTTTGCAGACGAAATTTCACGTTGCTCTGGATGAGAAAAAACAGTCTCTAAATGATGCTTTTCCCCTAGATTCTCATAATGAATCTGTGTGAAGTTGTATTTGGTGTATTTTTTATATTGTTAATTCATAAATTTTTTCAAATTCTAGAGGAAATGAAACGAATACAGAGACCTAAATTTAAAATCACCTACCTCTGTTAAATTTAAAGATATTCTTGATTAAAGCTTTAGTGCATTTCGGGGAGCACTAATAATATACTCTAGATTTCCTAAAATTTATGCAGTTAAAAAATAAATGTGCCTCGAAATGTAAAAAAAACGGTGTTTTTTTGCACCAAGCTATTGCAGACGTTAAGGTTTTATGAAGAAAAATATTACGACCCCGAGTAAAAATGCTTCGACTTGAGCCCAACTTGGTTTTGTCTTGAGTTCGTCTCCAAGACATCGATGTCTGTCTGCGTCTCAGAACTGAGTCGAGACATAGACCTTCGTCTTACTTTTATGACAAAGACAGGTAAACCGACGTTTACTTGTCTCAAGACGACCCTTGTCTTGGCTCAGATGTTCGAACCTTTTTCGACTCATAAATAAGATTAAAATTGATGAATGAAAAATTACTTATTTTTCATAAAAAAAGCAGACTCTGTGGGTTTGAACGAGTATATCCCCCAAAAATTTTCTTAAAAAAAATAAAAATGGTAACTTTGTAGATGGATCTCCTAAGCCACTAGAAATACGTAAAAACAAACAGCATTTTCGGTATCATCGTCAAACAAGTATAATCCAAATGAAAATCCGTCCATAAGTTGATTTAAGATAAATATTGTATAAAAATAGACAAGATTGTTTGATCATTAACAAAGATGAGCTTTTATGACAGTCAGAATGACCCTTTTTGTTTGGACAGGTATACACTCGAAGTTAAAAACCGCTCGTGTTGGAATCATAAATATTCGACTCAAGAGATAAATTTATGTCTTAAGGCATAGAAACTTGTCTCCAAGACATAAAATGAAGTCTGGCTCCGTCTCAAAACTGAGACATGCTCAAGTCGAACTTTTCGACTTCAGCATGTCTTGATTGGGGACAATTCAAGTCGAACTCAAGAAGAAGCATTTTTATTCGGGACTTTATCATTTTCTTAATATTATAAAAAATATTAACACAAACGGAGAAAAATATATACTAATGTCTCAAGAGTCCTATAATAAAACAAGGACAGAAGAGTCTTTTATCTAGACAAGGTAGATCAAGGGAAACCTGGAAATCAAGGGAAAGTTAGGGAATTCTTTTGTTCAGGAAAAAATCAGGGAATTTTTATTTAAAAATGTTATGATTTGGTGTACAATTCCACCATTTTATTAAAAAATCATTCTCTTTGGTTGAAAATTCAACTTTTTTTAAAATCGTCGATTTAATTCGAAAATCCGCATGTTTGAGTATAAATTTAATCTTCTTTGGATAAAAATACAACGATATGGTTAAAAGTTAATCTTCTTTGATTGATAATTTAATTATCTTGTTGAAGATTTGCATTTTTTGTTAAATTCAACTATTTTTTATTGAAAATTAAGATCTTTTTGGTCGAAATATTACATTATTCATTAAAAAATTATATTTTTTGTTGAAAATTCAACTGCTTGGCTTTAGGTTGAAACATTTTGTTAAAAATTCTTTCTTTTGTTAAAGATTCATCATTTTAGTTGAAAGTTCATGTTTGGTTGAAAATTCGTGTTTTTATGGTTAAAAATTAATTATTTTAACCAAAAAATAATTAACTATCCCAGCTCAGAATTCATAATTTTAGTCAAAAATGTATCTCTTTAGTTGAAAGTTTAACTACATATTTAATTTAAGGTTCCTCTCTTTGGTTGAAAGTTGAACTATTTTTTTGTTTAAATCCTCTGCTTGTATAAATTACATTTTTTAATTGTTTTTTATTCGACTGAGATACCAAATATTATAAATTTGGTTGAAAACGTATTTCTGTAATTTGATGCCTTGACTCATTTCGACATGTTTAGACTCGGAACCGAGTGAATTTCATCGTAGAGCGTTCATCTTTTGTTCTAAAGAATTGCAGTAAAGAAATAGTTCTTGACTTTTATTTTATATTGTTGATGAGAATTTTGGTGGTCAAAAACGAAATAAAACCATTTTTTCTTCATTTTCAAATTGGTGAAAAATGTTGAACGTCATAAGCACAGGAAAAGATTTAATTTGTCTCATATAGAAGTATAAAAAATCGGAGTAAAAGTTATTTCTAAAATCATAAGCATGTTTAGTTATGGCTGTTTTAGTTTCACTTTTTAAATAGATCTTTAATGTTCCATTATTTTCGAAATTGCAGTTATGTATGTGGTATTTTGGTGTAAAAGTAAAGGACCACAGCACATAGCTTTCCAGGTAACAGAAAATTAAGATAACTGCAAATAATGCCGCATGCCTGCGTACAAAGCACATCTCCATTCGCGGTGCTGCCCTCTAAGCTGAGCTTGAGAAATCGTCGTCCCAATATTTTCGATATAACGTCTTTTGTCTCTCTATAGGACAGAACAACGTTCTTAAGTTTGAGTTTATATTGACTTAAATACATTTGACAAAATGGCGCCAAACTGATTGTAAATTTTAAATAAAATTTGAGAGTGAGTAACCGAAAATAGATAGAATTTTTAATGTTGATTACAGATCATTTATTCTCAGCTTAGTAACCCCGTTTTTATTTTTGATTTGAAGGTTTTGAATTATAAATATTAAACATAACCTCAAACTTGACTGAATGTATCATCGGATTCATATTTCATACCCTTGGTCTGTTTTTTGTTTGAATATGCACAAAAAATATGTAAACCCTGAACATGTAAATGTTAGATTTGAAAATTTATTTTTCTCCGTGTATCTGGAAAAATGTCATCCTCTTCCTGGCGGTGAATAATGGTTCCATTGACAAAATTCTTCTCTCCGAAACTTATGACAGAAGAAAGAATCTCCATTCCCTAGGAGGCACTAGCATACGATAAAATCTTATTAAATATGTTTGTTATAATAGTAAAAGTTTAAAACAGAAAGTGACTGGGGTTTTTGAGTATACTGTCTTTCAACCATATTTATTAATTTTAAAGTGTTTTAAAATACTCCGTCGGATTTAAAAGAAAACTTAAAGTTCTATCAGATTCAAAGATAAAAAAATAAAATATCGTATATAGGACATATCAATTTGAGATTAATTGTATAAAAAATTGAATCGATCTTGGTAGACTCACAGGTGTTATAGGAATGGTCAGTTGAACTCACTTTTTCGCCGATTGTACGTGTTTACAGCGCGGTTAAATCTCTATAATGTTAATTTACAAACCACAGGTTACCACAGGATAAAGGTTACCGATTAATGTGGTTACTCGCCACAGTGGAGCATAGTTCAACGGTACGATTGCACGACCTCATATCTTATTAATGTATGCAACAGTATATAAATATACCTATTTATTTCACGCCACGTGCCAGAAATTCCAGATTACTGTAAACCTTGAATAACTGCCTTCTTTCTGATCACATAATTTATCAAGATAAAATGCCTACATAAATATTATATCGACTGAATTTCCATAATAATTAACAATATTTACAATTTGTCTTAACTTCAATAAAAAAGTTTCGAATCTATTAAAAAAGTCATAGGAAGGACGGAGGATAGGAAGAAGAGTGTCCATGAAAATAATATAAAAACTACAAAGAAGTTAAAATGTATTATTAAAAAATCTCTGTACACAGACCTCTTAAAATTAAAAGTCAAGTAGTGATAACTGTAATTTGGTGATTGCATTTATTTTTTTTTCAAGCTCAATCGGCTTTAACGAACACATTCTCGTCGCGTATCTCGTGCTTCGCACTCGATTTTGTCAAAAATGCAAACTTTTCTACAATGTATTCAACACTATTTTATGAAATATTACCTTTATTCATTTTATCAATAACTTTATATTATTAACATTCATAATATGCATTGGTATTGGAACAAATGTGCACAGTAAAAAAAAGGATCAATTTTGTTGCAGAGTATTTTGCTCCAACGACCATTTGACTCTCGAGATCATAATGACCCGTGCAGAAATCGTCCGATTTCAAACGTAATACCGATCTGGCCCCGGTCGGATTTCCCGATCTGGCCCTGATCGGTAGAACTCTGTGGCCCCTACCTGGGCCCGACCCGGCCAGACCGATTTCCTACTGAAACGCCATCTCCATGCGCTCACAGAACTAGAGCTCCTTGATTTTTTCCGGTAGTGCAGTGAAATTTGTATACATACTACTCGTTTATAATATTCTAGCAATGATTAAAAATGCATAAGGCGAGTAAGTCACGTGTTCGAAGGCATTAAAAACAAGTCAGTAGACCTCGAAACCTGTGCAAGGAAGATGAGAGTAAGTAATTACACTTTGCGAGCAAATTGAAACCTAACCCCAAATAAATTAATAATTAATTTCATTGTTTTAGGTAAAATTAGTATATTTACCATTATATGGGTCAAATATTATATGATGAAATTGATCAAGTTATTTTATTTTCAATTATTATTAAAGAACTTAAGGTTTTTCGATTTAATGTAGAGTTCGAATTATGAAATCTATTTACAAGAAATGAATTGCAGTATGCCCAAAATTGTAATGTTTTTAAATTATAAGAGTAAAATATGTGATACAATCGATAATGTTATTGAGACTTTGATTTTGTATTAATAATAAATCTATTACAGAAATAAATTATGGACCAATTTTCATAACATTCCAGCAAGAGCTAGTTACTCAACTGCGCATGCGTCGCAATCGGAATCTAATTAGTTTCGCGCGAAGTTTAAAATGATAAACAAAGTTTTTTTTCTTTTTCATTATAAACATTGACATTTCAAGTTATAAAAACGTCCATTTGTTCGAAATTAATTGATAGTAATAAAAATGATTTAAATGAATTATTTAAATTCTGTAAATAATATTTAAAATAACCAGAAATATTTCATTCAAAATTTTTCATTTTTGTTTAAAAGTTGTTTGGTCTATATTTCTTCTTAACCGATTTAAAAAAATAAAACGATCTAATAAATGATAGCGCAATTTTTTGGCGAAAAAATTATCTACAACCACCTTCTCGAATTTTTCAAGAAGTAATGCAATTAGCAGGAAATTGAATTTATTTACAGTAAAATATTATAAATCGTAAATGATAGGTTATTTCCCATTGATTTTCTTTGAAAGCATTCGAAAATGTCAAGTTGTAGGGAATCTTTTTGCGAAAAAACTTTCTCTAATTTTTTAAAAAGTTTTAGAGACAACATTTTTTTCAAGAAATTGAAATTCTTATTTAAAATATTTCTAGTTATCATCCATTTTTTTCATAAAAAACAAAACTTTTCCTCGGAACTGATACCATCCACAATAATTTTACAATAATTTTACGTTTTTCAAAAGTATAATTAAATTTTGTATTCTGAAACCTTTTCTTTTCGTGCCTGTCGTACTTTAATTTTAACTTAAAATAACTGAATTGGAAATTCAGAGCATTAAGATGGCCTTCGAAGGGAGAGGACCGTTCGATACTTTCGAGTTTACTTATATTAAATCTCCATTTGTGAAATTCATGAATGGATTATAATGAGACTCATCGTGTACCGATCGGACACCGATGGGACACGGATCGGGTTTCCCAATCAGGTGTCCCGACCTGGCCCCGATCTGGGCGTGTGTTTCATCCGCGGCCTGGCCCCGACCAGGATTCCCGATCGGGACCCGACCTGGACTGGTCTGGCCCCGATCGGGGCAAGACCGAGATTTCTGCACGGGGATCAGTCCATTCGGATCAATTTGATCTTATTTTTGGTTCATTTTACAGACTAAACAGAATGGCTGCCAATTCATGGCGCCGGTGTCATAGCGACATATCCTAAAAATTGTATCAAACCGCACATAAGTGACAACTACACTTAACAGGTGATATTTTCTAATAGTATATATAATAAAGTATACTGCACGATCAAAAACCATTAAAAGCTTGCATATGAGATAAAGAACTCTAAGAACTTCAGCCAT
Source organism: Belonocnema kinseyi (assembly GCF_010883055.1). NCBI lineage: Eukaryota > Metazoa > Arthropoda > Insecta > Hymenoptera > Cynipidae > Belonocnema > Belonocnema kinseyi. The sequence goes on along the minus strand of NC_046664.1, from coordinate 103,751,457 downwards.
CTTGGTTTGACTTCACACATGATCCCGAATCAGATCATTATGATCTCAAAAGTAGATCATTCACTCCGGCCGATCAAAATTCTGTTGAATTCGGTATCATTTTTGTTGCATATCAAAATGATATTGATTTCGGTATCATTTTGAACACTTTTTTTTACTGTGTGTCGTCACTAACTTTTGTCTCTTTATTTTTTCTCAGATTGTGTCATTTAACTAAAAATGTAATTTTTTATTTTCAGTGTTTTTACGAATTAAATAAAAACTACCCGTCCTATAAAAAAGTGATTCATAACAATTTGTAGACCTTTTTTGAAAAAACAATATTAGTCTGATCATCTTTTTACGTATCTTGCAGAGTTTTACCGAAAAAAAATTTTCGATTATTTTTTATGAGATCAAACTTAAAATTTTCGATGTTTCAAGTAAATTCAGAATACTTACTTATAGTATACAAATTTTATATTTTGACAGATAAAAGAATATCACACAATGTAATTATAATAATTATACGTAATTCAAGTCCAAAAAATATTCAATCTCATAAATAAGTGAGGCCTGGCCAGGGGGGCAGGCTCGACAAAAATATTATTTACAAGTGCTTAGTTAATACACGTGTGACAAGTTTCGTCGATAAATGAAGAAACTATTAAATATTATTATTCTCAATCCGATCGGTATGCATGTCTTTTGTATTAGTACGGTAGAAACATTACGTGAAGTCCGTTTTTAGTAGAATGTTAACGAATCAGAGGTTATATTATAGCTTTCTCAATTTTTGTTCAAAATAACTTATGCTTCTTGCTGGATATGTTTGAAGGTAATTTTTCCAGTACATAAAATACAATAGAAGCAAACCATCATATTTTCTTATCTTTAGATGTTTTTATTTTCATAAAAAGCTGCGGTCGGCTTTCCCCTCAGATGGAGGCAAAGCCGACGAAATACAGCTTGTTAGAAATAATTAAATTACCAAATCATTGTTTTTTTTTTCATGTGATTAATACTTATAGAAATATTGTTTACAATAATGTAGAACTCGAAATGAGAAAAAAATGGATCAATTCAACATCTTGTTAACTTTAAAAAAATCATTGACTATTAACTGGTTTATGCCCCCCCCCCCCCCACCACTATCCTCGATAATTCAATTACAAATGAGAATCGTTTGATATTTGGATGACAGTTGTACTAAAATGCACTGAAGCTCTGGTTAAAATTTTGAAACCTTTTAGAGCTTCATAATCGAAAAATCAATTATTGAAAATAACATGTGATCTTATGGAAAGACGCACATTTTGTGGTATATACAAAGATTGAAAAATAAAAAAATTCTGAAATAATTCTGAAATATATAAAATGTTATTCGAAATACATATCTGCTTTGAAAAGTATCATTCAGAGTCTAGAAGAATAGAAAAAATTATTTATACCGTAAATGTATGACTGACGTTAGCGAACTGAAGATATGACAACGTCGCATCCGTTCCACGAGCTATAGTTTATGCGGGAATTTTGAATAACACGCGTGCTCACACACGACGTTGCCAAACTTATGACTGTGATTGTGTGATCCAATAACATGTCGAAGCATTCTCTCAACTGACTTGCTACGTACCGAGGATACTTCCTTAATATTTGTAAATGCTATAACCCGTTTGGAAAAATTGAGGGGGCCTGTATGGATTGCTTTCAAGCCTTGTGGAATCCATGAGGGCAATCCAGGCGATTCCTCTCATGGCAACGACATGCTAATCCATAGGGATGCAACATGGGCTTCCCTCATAGATCCCTCATGGTTGCCATCATGAAGCCCACTTGTTTTCTTTGCCAGTGCTGGCACCTGTACTGGCATATCTCTGGGATGACAACGCTATTTTGTACTGGGCTGTCAGTGCTGGGCCTGCGCTGGATATCTCTACTAGCGCAGTACTGTACTAATAGGAAATTCATAATAGGGGCAGAACTGCGTCAGTGCTAACTAGTACCGTACTGCTGTTAACGATATGACAAAAAAGGTATTTAAAAATAAATATTAATTGATTGCGACTATTTTGACCTTAAATATTAATCGTCCGATTTACAGTGAATACATATATTACATTTTTAAACATTATATCATAAATAACATTTCTAACGCTACGGGGTATCGAATCTACATATCTATAAAAAAAACCACTGCGCTAAACCGGCAAGTTGAAACTCGATGAAAAAACCATCGTTATAAGCTACAGTTTAGAAAAGTCAAAGAACCAAATTTTAACCTTTCTTTTTCTAGTTATTTATTATTATACGACGTTACGTAAATGTGAAATACACGAACTGTTACCAGGAATATCAATAAAATCATTTTTAAATCAATAATTTAAATCGATTACAATTTTTCCTCAGGTAATATTTCGTTTTTTCCCCGTTGTAGACTACTTTAAATCCTTTTAAAATAATGACAGAAAATGTAAATTTTTATGAGCATTCAAAATTTTACACTATTTTACAACATTTATGATTGACATAAAATATAAATTTTTCTGAACCTTTACAATTTTTCATAAAGATGGAACTTAGAATTTTTTCTTAATAAAGCAGGAAAAAATTTGTTTTCGGGACATTTGTATTTATAGTTTTTCGAAATTTTAGAACGCATGAATCATATTTTTAAACGTATTTTTTATTTCAATTTTTTAGGATATAAAATATTTACGTTTTGGACTTCGAGATTTTTCTGGTTGATCCGTGAGGGTAAGCGAACTGTGCCCTCGGAGATTGGGGCCCTCGTACATTTCCCACGCATGGATCACCCTTGTGGGCCCCTGCGGGGGGTCATCATCCTACGCGGCCTGAACGGAGCTTTTTCCACATGGGAACTCTAATCATTTTTTTTAAACCAAAAAAATGGTCTAAAAATTGTTCAAGAGGCTCTAGCTTTTTCAATTATAATCCAAAATGGCTGGATAACGGACTCATCCTTTCTTCTTTCATTCTTTTTAAAGTGTTTTTCCTGGCTCCAAGCATCGACATTTAATGAAATCAGTAAAAGTCATTTTTACGTAAAACCAATACCTTTTAATTAATGAGAAATTGAGAATGTACAAAATATAAACATAAAAACGTCTTCTTCAGTACAAAATATGAATTAAAAATATCCACAGAAGAGAAGTATGCCAGAACAGAAAAGTATGGCGACAAATAATTAATAAAAAGAGTGTTAGCAGAGTGAATGACGCCTGAAATAAAAGACCTTGGATAGAAATGGGCCCAAATGGGCAACCTCACATGACGACTTTGTGAGTCTCTTCACTTGGGGTGATCGCTAGATAGATTTGTCAGCAACCTTGGTCGGAGCAGTGTTGAGGAAGGAACGTGTCGTTTAAATGAACAACACAGAAATTCTAGACCAATATAAAAAAAAATCTACACCCTCATCCTCACATTACTACCTTCCCCACCATGTGATTCACGCTTATACCCAAAAGGGATGCGGCTTAATGGTATAATATTAATAGAAATAATAATAACAGTAACAACCAAATGCTAACTAAATGAATAAGTAGAAATTGAATTACTACTAACTGAATTAGTAGAATTTTACTATGAATGGATTAAATCTACTAATAATGACAATAAACGCACTGATTACTTTCTTAATTGAGTAAACTTTAAAAATGCAATAAGAGGGAAAAATTTTTTTATTCGCTTTCAATTTATGAAGCCAATGTGAAACATTCTATTACGGTAATAACAGTATAAAATTTAAAAAATGCACAGTAGCTCTGTAACGTTCGTTATAAAAATATGAAAAATAATCAAACGCACTATATTCCAAGTAATTACAGTTCATGATGTATAATCAAGCCTTCGAGGGGATAATTGGGTGAATTGGCACAGAAAGCGGTATCAGGAATACGCACCATACATTAAATTCTAACAGTGTTTGATATCTGAAGCCAGGTGCATGGTGTCCGTGACCCTGAAAATGTATTGCATTCACGGCTTTAAAATTTGAATAAATGAACCAGCTGCCTCAATTGTGTCGCTCTTTAAATTTCAATCCAATTTTTAACTCCAGAGTTAATGCTCATCTCTTGGAAAGAGAGAAAAAGTTAGTGGGAGTCTCTTGACCAGATAAAAAGGGATTTTTAAATTTAAACACTTTAAACAATTTAACACAAATGAACGAAATTTCAAATAAAATTTCATTCCTTCTTTATTCTTATGTGTACCTCTTTCAATTCCCCTTACGTTTTGTTTTAATTTTTTTGATTGTTGTCATTATTGAATAAATGTTTCGATTAAAAACCTTCAGATATATTTAGATATCCTAGAAAACAGTTCTATAGATAACTTTCTGCCTCGCAAAATTATCAGTCCTATACGATAGATGCTTTATCGCTAATCTGCGATTTATGTGGTATCTTCTGCATCTTAGATTATTTTCTCTGAGATTATTTGATAAAAATGCTTATATCCAAAAAAATAGTTGGGACGTTTTGTTTTGTAACAAGTAAATTAATATCAATTCTAAAATCTCCGGTTCGTCTCTCTTCCCACGTAGTTTGTAACTCGCTTAGGCTCTCTCGTATCTCATTGCAACTTCAATGGAAACGAGAAGAGTAACAGAGCGCTTGGCTTCCTTAACGGTAACGTTATTTTTCCCGTGGCAAGACCGGACTCTCCTCGATTAAGGCACGTTTCAGTTTCGCGGGAATTTTGAACAATTTTCTACTATTCGAGTCTACGACAATGACCCATCCTTCACTACACGCCTACAGTTTTGCCCTAATCGCAGAGCTCCAACACAAAAGTCGAAAAAATCGAATTCCACTGTTACCGATTTCTCAGTATCATGCCGAAGGCCGTATTGTATATAGGTGTCTATAGAAACGCTCTACGTGGAAGCTCATTTACCTGGTCAGGGTTTAATGCCTTCGATAAGCAGAACATTTCTTCAGGCGAGAAAAACTAGGAACAAGAATTTCTATTATGTTTTCTAATCATTTCAATGATGGTTCTATTCCGAGAAAACTTCTCTCTAAATGAGTTAAAATGACTAATTGAAAAGAAAACATCTTTAAAACTTGAGGTAAAATTTTTTTTGGTGAAAAAATCGAAGGATACAAAGAAAAGTTATTTAATCTTGTTTTGCTGAAGGTTTTTTTTCATAACGTTTCATCACTTATTTGAACTTATTTGATCTTAATAATTCCGGATTAAATATTACTACAATTAGAAGAGATTTACAAAAAGCCGCTGATCTGTTTATTTTATTCATTTAAATGACGATCGAAACTGAGCCTTACGTGTACTTGAAAATCTCTCGAAAATATTTGCCAAAAAAGTACTAAATGATTGAATCGAATTTAATTAGTTCAAGCTGGATGATGTTGATCTTAACGTGGTTGAATGCAAATCGCTCAATACTTTTTTTGATCACCATAATCCTTTACAAAGAACTTGTTCAGGGTGGCCTCTGTTTTTATAATTTTCGTTTCCCGGCTTTCTCCCGGTTCTCACAGTATAACGCATAATTGCTCGCTATTTAGAAAAAAATATAAAATCCCTTTGCAAAACCCACAGCTTTTTTCAAATATGACCGACTGCGGAATCAGCAAAACATTTCGCAAAAAAATCTATTGACTTTTGAATATAGTATAACAAGTAGAATACGGAAATTTCTGTAGATGAGTGCCAAAAGTGCACGTGTTATACTGTATCTTCGAACATAAAATATTCCCACTTCCGGTTGCTTTCGTTCATTTAGCAACAATTTAGAAGCTAAAAGACACGCCAATTATGAATTGCAGAAAATTTCCC
>NC_046664.1:103742872-103745639 GCF_010883055.1 Belonocnema kinseyi | reverse complement strand
ACTTCATCCCGGCTTTCTAACGAATAGGTGACAATCCTGTTATTAATTAAACATTTGCACTTTGTTTCTGGGCTACTTTTTGGAGATAACGATATATTGTTTATTATGAGAATAAAAACGAATAAAATGATGGTGATATGCGCGAAGAGCCGAGGGCAAAGCTATGCTCCAATGAGCGAAAAAAACTCGTCTGACAAGAGCTCGCACGTTGCGTGTAAACTGTAAGCATCAGAACGGAAAGTGAGTAGAGAAAGAATTGTACAAAAAATTGCGTGAAAGACCACTTTTACTCTGGGAGATGTAATTCAGTGCAATATACGAAGGTAAAAATTACTTTCCTGAATAAAAATATGTACACAGGTTACAGAAACAAGGAAGCTGTTTCTGGTGGCCATTTTTTTATATATAAGTTTTAAAAAAACTTTCGTATGATTTTGTTCACAGTTCTTCATAGAAATACCTGTAGCAAAAAAGTAATTTCCATGTAATAGAACTATGATATATACAATGATTTTTATTAGTATTTAATTAATAAATAATTAAGATCTTGAGACGCGATGCGACGCCTCTTACTAACAATTCGATTACATATGAATCTTCACATGAGAACAGTGGTTCGCGGGCATATTCTCATCACGCTCTATCCGCGCAGCTCGCAAGTTTGAGCGCGCATAGGGCGCGCGACTGTTGGTTCTCGTGCTTAGCGTTCAATAATATATTTATCTCGCACATAGCGTTCGATAATATATTTATCTCGCGCTTCGCGCTCGATAATGTATTTAGCTCGCGCTACGCCCTCGGTCTTTTTGCATATACTGTTGAAGACTAAGGATGAAAGCATCGGCAACAGTAATTTGGTGATTGTGAATGCTCTTTTGTTAAAGCTCCTTCGGCTTTAACGAATACATTCTCATCACGTATCTAGTGATTTGCACTTGGTTTTATCCCCGAAATTTTATATCATTCCTATAAATGTATATTATTATTATTGTCACTTGCATTGGCATTAAAACAGACAAAGTTTCATTGTCCCGTTTAAAAAAATGCGCATTCTTAAAAAAATTTGTTATTAAACGTTTTATTGCAACTTTTGTCGTTTTTCCATAAACTGAATGTGCTCATTTCCAATGTTTTCTTTATGATTTAAAATTTATACATACGGTTTACTGAGCAGCCTTACCGTTTTTTAAATTCTAAACTATATATATATATATATATATACAGGGTGGACACGCTGGGGTTTACCAAAAAGTATGCAACACGTCCTACACGCTAATGCTATTCTTATGGGAGTGTATGCGGGTTTGTATACATTTTGGTAAGCCCCAGCGTGTCCACCCTGTATATATATATATATATGTATAAAATTATCTATGTAAAGTTGTTATGATAATCTTCTAGGGCATTTAGAAATCAAACTTTTTCTTCTCTTGCCATTTTTTCATATCGTCCGTTAATTGGCTTAAAATGTTCATTTTCGTGTTTTTTGGAATTTTGTAAATGCTGTAACTCTAATAATTTTTAATTTTATGAAAAGTCATTAGATAAATTGTTCGACTTTTTAAACACTAGGAATAACCGTGAGAGAATTCTTGAATTTTAAAAAAATCGTCTAAAAAATATTCAAAATGCGCTCACTTTTTGAATTTTTATCCAAAATGACTGGCTAACGAACTTGACCTTTAGTTTAGGACACTAAAAGAGTGTACCAGAGGCCAATCTAATAGAATGATATCTTCAAAAGTTGTCGTGCTGACAAACAGAAAGACATAAATACATACAGACAGACCGACAGACAGACATTCGTAAAAACCTGTTTTTCGGGTTTAGGGGGTCTCAAAACGTGGACCCTTTGACAAAAACTAGGGGGTTAAAATTTTAAACAAATCTAATACCTTCTCTGATTATAATGTAAAAATGATTTATTTGCTATGAATAATTTGTTGGTAGTTCTGTGTTTAGTATTAATCATAAAAAATAGCTTTAAAACATAAGAAATTATATTTTCTGAAACCCCACACATGAGACGAAAAAGAATTGAAAAGACTAAAGTGGTGCTCACGCAGCGGGCATATTTTTTTTACTGTTAATGCCGTTTTTCATGATCAAAGCCAAAACTACGCATCCTATCAAAAAGTGGTTGCTAAAAAATTTGTAGATCTTTTTCAAATGCATAATTTTTCTGAATGCATCTTTTACCTTATTTTGCATAGTTTGGCCGAAAAATGTAATTTTTTGATTTTTCATTATTTTGTATGCTGTCAAAATTTAAATTTTTTATTTTTCATGAAAATTCCAAAAGTTGTTATGATAATCTTGTAGGGAATTCAAAAAGCAACATTTTTCTTCTCTTTACTTTTTTCATATCGTGCGTTATTTGGTTTAAAATGTTCAGTTTCGTGTTTTTTGGAATTTTGTAAATGCTATAACTCTGGTAATTTTTGATTTTTCGAAAACAGTCAATAGGATAAATTGCTCGACTTCTTGAACACTATAAATAAACTTACAGAGAATTTTCGAATTTTGAAAAAGTTCGTCTCAAAAATATTCAAAATGTGCCCACTTTTTGCATTTTTATCCAAAATGGCTGACTAACGAACTTGACCTTTAGTTTGAAACACTAAACAAGTGTGCCAAAGGCCAATATAACAGATTAATTTTTTGAAAAGTTGTCGTGTTCACAGCCAGACAAACATATATATAGACATACAGGCACATTCGTAAGAACCTGTTTTTCGGATTCAGGGGGTCTCAAAACGTGGACATT
>NC_046664.1:103736117-103742862 GCF_010883055.1 Belonocnema kinseyi | reverse complement strand
CCTTCTCTGACGAGAATGTAAAAGCGACCATAGAGGCCGCTTTCATACGGCCGTCCACATATCAATTATTATTTGAATACTAATAAATTATATGAAAAGTAATTGTACTATGAGTCCGAGAGACCGAGTATTAAAAATATATATTCTTCACAGAAAAAACTGGGGTTCACTGAAGTTGTGACTCACATAAAAGTTGGTATCATTTAGAACTTGAGCTCCAATAGATACCCGTAGAGAGACAAAAGGGTTCATTTAGAGCACACCAAACGCTTGCAAATTAAGGTTGGTAAGTTAGGGATCGATTTACAGTTATCGAACGATGACTTGAGACGGAAAGTTTCTTGCTTATGAATATGCCTGTATATTGACAACTTTTCTACATAACCTGCAAATGATATTTATCAACTCATTATATCTATTATAATTGCGATAATATTTTATGATTTAATTAACGTAATTAGGTTATGTCCATCAGAGTTCGATTGAATGTGTGCTTTCAGGTAAACATTATGTTATTAATTAAACAAACTGTCGAAGTGGGCAAAGCGAAAAATAGGTTCTTTATAAATAGGTTCAATTGCAATTGGGATCATTTAGAATACCAACTAAGGTATGAGTTAGTGCTTATTTATCGTTTTGGGTTTCTTTTGCGAAAAAGTTAAAAAGAACATGTGGAAAAACATAATATGCATTGATGCAACAAATATTGCATCAATGAAATATTTTGAAACGTGCTTTGACCTACACGTCAATATAACGTGGGCTTTCAATCTAATTTCATTGGTGTGAAAAACCATACAAAACTTTTAAAAACGGAAAGCTTGTTCGAGCTGAAAACATTTTTTGTGCAAGTTCTCTAGGAATGCAGGTAAATCGGAAAACGTATAAGGAATTTATTAGGGATTAAACGAAGAGCTTTCAGATTTGATTATGATGTTCATTTGCTTCAAAAATAAAGAGTTTATTAAAGCAAAGAATGCTTCATTCGATTACTGACCGATAATTTTTATCGCTCGTCGTATAAGCATAGCTTTCAATTGTTTCACATTGCTGTAAAGTTTATGTGGCGGTGGATAAATTCTATTTTCGCGCGGATTAAAACGCTGCAACGAAACTATATAATCTGAAGTTAGGATAAAAAAGAGCTCGGGGCTTTTCTGTAAAATTATTAGGCATTTGTTTTAATAACTACTAAATTCTATTGAATTTTATGAACATTTAAATTTTGTATGCGCTAATCCATTACATATGAGTACACTGCTAAAAAAATGATCTTCGATTTTCTCCAAACTGCGGTCAATTGTATTACTAGGGCCTTATTGTAACTGCAAAACCATGAGCTACCATATTACATGCTTACCGAAAAATGAAGGGGGGGGGGCACTTTATAATACACTTTGGATTTTAGACTGTAGACCACATTTCAATTAAATGTATTTGGTTAAAATAAAGCCAACTAAAGTTTGTACCAAACTGATTCAGAAGAAAAATGACCAATTTTACAAAGGTTGTAACCATTTCTCAAAAATATATGCATGTCCTTCGTATAGTTTTTTTGTGTTTTTTTTTGTATTGAAAACTTAAATTCTGAACATGTCAAAGCACGCATCCTCAAATTTAGGTGTTAGATGATCAAGATTTATATTTTTCGACCCTGGATGGACATAATGGGCATTTCAGAAGATTCGAGATTGTGAGATATTATTTAAAATAAATATATGATTGAAAAACTCAAGGAATCTGAATTCAAAACCTAACCTCCGCTTGAACCAACTTAAGAGTTCCTAATTTGTTTTCATTTAATGCTGTTTGGTTCTGGATTAAGGCTCTTCGAGTTTTGTAATTATATAATTATTTGATTTGATCAAAATATATTGAACGTGTTTTGAGATATTTATAACTGGAAATTTTAATTTGAAAAAGCTATAGAAAGGACATAAATTTTGGAGAAAGCCCTACAATATACAGCAGTTAGAAGAAAATCAAAAACATTTTTTTGTTTTTTGGCAGTGTGCTCTCATATAAATGTAATGCACCAAATACGAAAAAGGGGAAAATTTAAAAATCATGCAAGAAACTTGATGTTTTCAAATAAAATATATATTACTCATTTTTTTCTCAGGGCCCGTACTTAATTTACGTAACGGATTATCGGTCTTACCCTTTTTAACAATAGAACCGTAGAAAATTAACACCGATACTGATCAACCCTCCCTCTAGAGCTGCTAGGTAATTTTAGTACGGATCCTTAGAGATCGTTCATAAACTACATTAAACGTTCTTCTCGTTTTTAATTAAAGATGGGAATAACGATGTAAGTAAAAGAAAACGTTTAAAGTACGTTCTAACAAATTTATGTAGGAACTTCCCATTAAACGCATTGAATGTTTATTTTTTAGACGTAATATAACGTTCCAATATATGATATTGTAGTTTTTAAATGATGATATTGTAATAGATACAAATAAAAGATATTGCCACACATGCGATTCAATGTAGCAGAAGAAAGTTGGGAAAAAAACAAAATTCGTAGGTATGGAGAATCGAGTCTTAACCGTCATGCAGTCGAGTGTGTTAAATAGGCTAGCAAGGTACAATTCTCATCTTACCTAAAGAGAGGATCACTCATCCGCTAAAGTGTGTAAGACAAACTTTCAATACCGGTATTGTAAATTAAAATTGTAATACTTATATGTTAAACGGTTCGTATTCTACGAAATTGCAACAAACGTATTACAATTTTGCCTTCCACTTTTACAGTAAAAGTGTGGTAAAACCTCAAACATTTTTAACAGTTCAGTGCAGTATATATGAACGAACACTTGTAATGGCTTTGTGTGACAAATTTTTTTCAATGTATATTAATTTTTACTTAGCATGCCACAGAAAAAAGTCTTACTTCTATGATTGTCTTACTTTTATTTTTGCCTTAAATTAAGCTGATGTCTAAAATTTTACAATATTTATTTCTTAAAAAGAGCCATTAAGGGTCTTCAGTTTAAAACAAAGCCCGATTGTGGCTAACCCTTATGTACCTCAAGTTCCGAACGTTCAAATGAACGAAATATTTTTCCTCATTTCTATTTTACCCATATATAGTTCTCCAACGGCAATGTAAAATATACATTACAATTAGGTTTCAATAATAAATTATTTTCAATATAAATGAACAAACATTTTAGCACTCTTCTGTTTGACCAAAGTCATCAGTAAAAAAATTCGTTAATTTGAACTTCAGAACTTCAACCACATCTAACCCTTAGTCTTTTGTATTTAAAACAAGCCCCACTAGGTCTTCAATCTGAGGTAGCAAGATTTGGGCTCTAAATAAGAAGGCCAGGCTTGCTTTATCCCTCAAGGTCTAGCTTTTAGACCTCTAAATTCAAAGATTTACGACGTCACAACAGCTGAGCGTTGTGTCTGAGTGAGACACGTCGTATAGTCATCTCACCTATCTGTTTCTTAATTGTTGAGTAGATACTCTGTTCAACGAGAGAATAACTAGATCATGAAATAACCTACAGACGCGCATCTTTACGTATTTGGGCGGAGATACTGTCAAAGAAGCAGTTGTCTGGACGAAAGTGTCAAATATTGGAGCAGCGAATCAATCTTTTATGATGTTCACTCTCTAAATATGAATCAGTGAAAAATGAACTGATTGAAACAGTAGTTAGACATTTCGCTGATTAATCAGTGATTTCAGACTTATTCACTAATCAGTTCAGTAAGATCAGAGTAAATCATGTGAAGTATAAACTCTAAATTTTGAAGTTAAGCGTTGTTACTCTTTTACTCAAGTAGCAAGAAGAATTCCTTAATGAAATTTTTTTTTAATCTTCGGGCTGTAAGTCTGCTGAATTAACTGCGGGATAAATATACTCTAACTTATATAGAAGGTAATTACTTAACTGGTTTGTATATGACAGTCCAATCTTGAAATTAAAGTAATATGCGAGGTTGTTTGTCATTTAAAAGCATCGGAACTTTTCACCTTTTTTAAAATTTGATCATATTTATCGGTTTTAAGTGTTTACTATGATTCTTTGATTGAATGTAGTAAAATATTATTTTATTATGATTGCTAAATTGATATGGTGCAGTGCTACCAACGCTCAAAAGTGGTTATTTCACTGAATCAATAAGTAACCTTTCACTGATTGTCAGTGACCCATTTCTAGCTATTTGAATCAGTGAAATTTCACTCATTCAGATTTAGAGAGCAGAGAGCGTGCGTGTCAAGTTTCTAAGAAAGGCTCCCAATAGTTGCGCACAATGGACGCAATTAAAAGACTTAAAAAAATAATAATATATTCAATAATCAGGATATATCAATGAAAAGTTTCCTTTATTTCAAAGAAACTCCTTTCTGGGAGTAAGTTGATTAATAATATAGACTTTATTTAGGTTATAGTTAGCACTTTTTTTTAAATTTATAAAGTGACTTTATGTGAGCCTACAGCCTGGCTACATACTACTTTTAAGATTATGCAGCAGATTGATGTTAGCCTACCGTCCAACTAAGAACTAGTTTCTAATCCATGCAGTGGCTTGAAGTTAGCCCATATTATCGCTAAAGACTGCTTTTAAGACTACATTGGGTCTAACTTGTAGCACTATAAGTAGTTCGATTTAAAGATATCAATCTGTGATAGTTTTTAACGAAGCTGGTCTTCTTTATGTTACATCTTGAAACAAGCCTACTCTTGGTTTCGAATCAAGATTTTTGTTCTGTGTGTTTAATCATGACATATGTCATTATTATATTATAATAAAATCTTGGAACTCATCGCAGCAAACCAAAATAAAATAAATAAAATCTTTGAAAACGTTATTATACTCCTCTATTAGGGATTTTTCAGGGAGTGAAAACTCTCAGATAATATATTTTTGCTGGACTTCCATGCGGAGAAATCCCACTTTACAACACTTCAAAATTACCTGAAACAAAAATTAAGCTGTTTTCTGTGTAGATTTGCCACGTCTAATAACTAATTTATGATTTTTTTTCTGTACAGTCAAGTTGATTTCGATTTTACGCAAAACGCTATCCTTCATAGTAAAATATAGCCACTCACCTCAATGTACTAAATAAAATACGATATGAAAATGATGATGCTCCAATCTAATCTTCGAAACGATAACGATCGGTATCGCTGGCAGTTCTCGGTCTAGAAACTTTGAAACAAATCGATAAATTTAACGGTTCTTTGGGATCGGTGGTCTAATAATATGCGTTTTTGCAATTCAACGCGTGTTCCTGCAGTCATGACATACCAGCGAAAAGAGAGAAGTAAAGTAGAGCGGCTGAAAAGAGGTGAGACAGCACGGAGGCGTGAATAAAAATCTGCAAATCAGGACACCTGGTATAAACTCAACCTGCATGTGATGATGTAATGCAAACTGCAACGGTTTAATACTCGAGCATCGAAGCGTCAGTCTATGTGCTACTATTACATGACATAGGCATAGGTACTATAGGCTACATGCTACAAGCTACATACAAAACGGTACCTTTGCCGTAAATATAATGTTATACCATTTATTACTTTAGCAAAGCCTGGACTCCTCAAATCGACATTTTCAGCCCCATCAAGGTGGGTCAAAGTGTTATTAATTAATTGAATAACTCCTCTATCAATAAGCCTGTATTTAGCAATTTTCAGCTTTAACGCATCTTCCGGGATTGTCCGCGATTCTACGCGTAAACTGAAAGTACCCTATCACTTTGCTCGCGAACTCTTTCTACTTTAATCTCATGATGATATTTATGAATCTTAACAAGTGCCGTGATTTATGGCCAGTGAGGAAAGTTGAATTACTTTCCTCAATGCTAATGAAAAAAGACCCATGTGGTGCCTCGAGGCTGTATCTAGAAAGACAAAAACAAAAAGCTTCTGTAATTTCTATCATTAGAGAAAATTGTTGTTTACAACGAAATAAAACTTTCCTATCCTTCGTTATTCATATATGGGAGGCTTCCATGTTATAGTTCCTTCTTCCTATATTTAGAGACAAATTCCCATTTCGAGTTGATAATAAAAGAAGCTCATTCTGGTACGTAGTAAATTTTAGATGATGTATTGGCATGCTCTTACTGAACGCTTGAAACGTTTGAAGGGAAGAGATGCATAAAGATGTATTTCATTCAGTAAAGCTCTTTGTTTTTAGGAAAATAAGCAAAGTCAAAGACTTTGGTTTTTGTCATATTTCTACTATTAGCGTTCGTTTATGAGCCAAAGAGAGACGCAGTTTCATTGAAATAATACTTTGCTTGATATTATTTGTGTCTAATAATACAATAGAAAACTTTAAAACTTCGAGAAAGAACCTGGCATTGTTAGGTTTTTCTTTAAAGTTAAAAATAACTTGAAAATTCAGTTATTTTTAATGTAGATTTTGCGAGTTTTGTTCCTTTAAAAGGTATATTAAAATAAAAGTATTTTACATTAATTGTATGTACATGTTAATTAAATTATGTGACTATGTTATAAACGTACATAATGAAATTTAAAAAACTGATATATTTATATCCTCTCTAGATTGAGACACGTGGAGTGCACACTGGCCACTGTGTGGCTAACCTCCACCCGATGAGTCCATTGGTGGCATTAATTAATCAAATTTGTTTGTTTGAATCAAACAAACACTTTTTTTTAGTGTGTCTTAATAGAAGAATACAATTTTTTATTTCAGTTAAGTTTTCATCAAAGAGTGAATTACCCTGTTGGTATCTATTAGGCAG
>NC_046664.1:103731761-103736017 GCF_010883055.1 Belonocnema kinseyi | reverse complement strand
AACGTTCCTATCATTGGCTTTATACGGTGCAAGCCTCAATAAAATGTTACTTAAAAAAAAGCATTACTAGACAAACCTAGCGAAACCTTATTATGATATAGTATGCGTGCATTTTGTGCAAAAAATAATTGTGGGAACACATTTTTTAAATTAAAATTTTTGAAGTTAAAAAAAAAGTTTAATAAAATAAAATTACAAAGGGCTTGTTGAGCGTGAAAAATATACACAAACTCTGCCAGCTTCGCGGGCACATCCTCATCACGCGCGACTCGCTTCGCTCACGCGTTTGAATGCCCCTAGGGCGGGCGACTGTTGGTTCACGCGCTTCGCGCTAGATAATATATGTATCTCGCGCTACGCCCTTGGTCTCTGTTTTCTGTCCACATTTGTGCGCAAGCCTTTTTAAAAGTAAAGGTCAACACATCGACAACTGCAATTTGGTGATTGTGAATTTTCTTTTGATTCTTATTTTGCACTGATTTTTATTCTCAGCTACCACGAAAAATCTATAATTTCAGTACATTTTTATTATTACAATTCATAACCACGCTCGATATTTTATTTACCTCGCGCTCCGCGCGACATCGACAACAGTAATTTGGTGATCATGAGTTCTTTTTTGTTAAAGCTTCTTCGTCTTTAACAAATATATTTTCATCAAGTATCTCGTGTTATTACTCGTATATTATTACAAATCATAACATGCACTGATATTAAAACAGACGCAGTCACATTGTCACTTTTTAAAAAGGCGCATTCTTTAAAAAAATGTTTTATTAAACATTTTATGGCAACTTCTGTCGGTTTTTCAAAAACTGAATTTGCTCATTTCCAATTTTATTTTTACGATTTAAACGTAGCACATACAGTCTACACATCAGCCTTACCTTTTTTCAACTTTTACATTAAGTCCCTACCTCAGTGACCCACGAAACTTCGATTATGAGGGTTTGGGGGCGAGGGGGGATTAGTTTCAACCAAGAGTCATAGCTGGTTAGTGTTTTGTGCTGAGAAGTTAAACCAATCTTCAGCAGCGGTGTGTTAGATGGGAGTTCATATGATCTCATTTTCAAATTCCTGGCCAACAGTGGAAAAAAATGACATTTTTGGTTCAAAATAACGTTCAGCCCACAAAGATTGAGTGATTTGAACAAACAAATTTAAAAAAAAAGCTCTCAAAATTTCTAAGAGAGTTGTCGAGCCTGATTTTTTAATTAGGTTCTCAATCTTTTATAAATAAACAAATATTACGAAAAAATGGCCATTTTATCTATTTGACGTTCCCGGTGCTCTTCACTAATAGGAAAAGTGTTGAAATCGCCTACGTTTCATAGAGTAATATTAGCTAAAGATGTTCCAATATTATATATTAAACAACAAAATTTTTTATAAACAAATTTTTTTTGAAAAAATGTTTTCTATGATTTTCCATAATTATAACTTTTTTCTAGTTATATTGTAAGAAATTTAAATGCCAATTATATGATATTAAAAAAATTTCACTTAAGATTCTAATTCTTTATATTACAAACAAATTTAATCAACAAATGCAGTAATCAGGCATTTTTCGAGAGAAAAATTCGTATTTTTTTCGATGTACATTTTTATAAATTAGGAACTTTATGATAATTTATGCAAATTCATAATTTGTTGATTAACCGTATGATTTTCCAAAAACCAATTTAATGCACAAATACATTATTCGGGCATTTGTGGGCAGAAAAATTAGAATTTTTCAATGCCAGTCTTTTCAGTTGAGAACTTTATTAGAATTTCAGCAACATTCATAATAAGTTGATAGATTTTATGATTTCTTTAAACAAATTTCGTCACCAAATGCCTTAATCAGCCATTTGTCTACAGAAAAATTCGTTTTTTTCTATGGCCACTTTTTTAATTAGGATATAGGAAGAAAAATGTTCTTCATTGACAGATGCCCGCGAAAAATGCCGCCAACGAAAAGGGCCTATAGTGGAATTATTATGGATAAGTATTGACCTTCAGGCTTTTTTCAAAACAGGTAGAATTGAAAATCTGAAGGTTGGCTTTTATACAGAATTTCATTGCACATCTTTTTTCTACTCGCCGAAACTTTGGCGGGTTTTAATATTTTTCTTTAAAATTTGTATGCAACATTCCCCGACATATTCGACGATTGTGTGAATGTTTAAAAAAGTCAAAAAATATTTCAGGGCAGCACGGTCAGTTAAAAAAAAATCCTAAAATCTCGGATGCAAAAAGGGAACAGCAGGGAACTTTGTTAATATTATGATCTTTTGAGAAAATCAAAGCGAGAAAGTTATTCCTTAGAAATTAAAATAGTTTTTTGAAAAGTTTGAAATTTCTAGCTACCGTTGACTGTTATTTTTAAACTTCTTTTCGCAAACATATGCGCCCCTGCGTGAGTAGGCTTGGAGCCATTCTCGTGACTTCCAAGGAACAACTTTCTTGGTTTGATTTTTCTCAAAAGATCATATTAAAAACCTTCCCCACTGACCCCTTTTTGCATCCGAGATTTTGGGAAACTTTTTCTTTGAAAATTCACTGTCTGACCCTGAAATTTTTTTTAAATATTCGGACACAGTTCGAATGTAGATATATTTTGGAATAGCCTGACGTCAATTAGTAGATTTTTTTTAATGCACATTTTTTCATTTATATGTTTTCGTACCTTGCATCGCCTTCTATCAAAAAGGGAATAATAACGAATTTTTGGATCTTTTTTGGATGCACAATTTTTATCTATCCATATTTTAATTTATCTTGCATAGTTTAACCGAAAAATTAAATTTTTGATTTTTCATTCGATTTTGTGCCGTCAAAATTTGAATTTTCAATTTTTCGAAAAAATTCAAAAAGTTGTTATGATAATTTTGTACATCTTTAAAAAATTAACGTTTTCCTTTTAATTTCGTAAGTGCTGTAACTCTAAAAAGTTTTTCTTTATATAAAAGTCTTTACGAGAATATGTATTTCTTTTCTATTACTACGAATAACCGTACAGAGAATTTTTGAATCTTGAAAAAAGTGGTCTAAACAAATGTTCAAAATGCGCTCACTTTTTAAATTTCTATCTAAAATGACTGGCTAACGAACCTGACCTTCATTTTTCGACAATAAAATAGTTGACCAAAGTTCAATCTGATAGATTAATTTTTTCAAAAGTTATCGTGCTTAAATAAAGGAAAACATACATACAGCATACAAAATACAAATATACAGACACATTAGTAAACACATGTTTTTCGTATTAATAGGGTCTCAAAACGTGGACATTGACAAAAACGGGGGGAGTCAAATTTTACAAAAATCTAATATCTCCTATCATGAGATTGTAAAAAGGTTCTATATTAAATTTTGTAAAATTATAAGTGTCGAATCTACAAAGGTTTCTATATTTTTTTAGTGGAAAAGGTTATTCGAATGTAACATTACTGAAGTTTTTTTACAGATTTTTCTTTCTAGTAATTATTAATAGAATATACAGTTTTTTCATAAGAAGAGTTTTTTCACTTTGTTTTATACGTTCAAAACTGACCTATGTGAATTTATCAGTTTCATGAAAATTGACTACTTGAAACGGTAAAATAAATATACTTTTTTCAAAGGTCGTTATAATACTATTTTTTTCTTATTCTGTGAGAAAAACTAAGGTAGCTTTTTTGCTCCATCTGAAAAGGTTTAAGTGGCTACATAAAAAAGAACGCAACTGGCAACAATTTTTTTCTTCGTGGGGTCCATTAGCCATTAGTCCCTTACTTTTAACTAAGGGTTAAAATCGCTGCTGACGAAAACCCGTCAAGATTTAAAAAAAATTTGATTGGCCCAAAGTCGAGGTACAAAATTCGAGAAATTCTTGAATTTTTTTAAAACTTCTCACGCCGTATATTCTCTCCGAAATGTCAAAAATTTATCTATTAGAGCTCATTTGACGCGCAATTTAAGAAGATTTTCAACTGTTTTTTTTTTAAAGTTCCTCGCTCAATTTTTGAACGAGGGCTTCTTTTCATTAATAATATCTCAAAACTGACACAAGTATTTTTTTAAATATTCATTACTTTATTCATAGCACTTTATAATATTTAACAAATGCATTTTTCATATACCAATTTTTTTTTCATTTTCATAATTTAAAGTTGGTGCAAGAATATAAAAAATTCATTGACTCGAGACAAATCGATTGACCTGTAATATTCATAAGTTTTATCAAAGGGGCCATCCATATACCACGTGGACAATTTTTCACCACTTTTTAC
>NC_046664.1:103720830-103731751 GCF_010883055.1 Belonocnema kinseyi | reverse complement strand
GCCGTGGAATTTTGACAAACAACCCCCCCCTGTACTTTGTCCACGTGGACATATTTTATGAAAATATAGATATTATTAGTCTTCAAAATGTCCGGGATCTCGCGACAATTCCATGGGCGTCATTTTAGTACTCACTAAAATTTCAGATTCTTTTCTTTTCAAAGTCAACAGTTCGAAATTCGTTGAGCGGCTAACAGGTGTTCGTGCATTTTGAAACAATTCATCATTAAACTAAAAACTAACACGAAGCTTGAATGACAGCTCTTGAGTGGTGCCACATTTGACTGGCAGACTGTCAAAAACGTCGAAAATTCGAGTGAGAAAACATAATTTTAGTACTCTTGAAAACCGTTAGGGATGATTGTTTAGGCGCAAAAAACTACCAAGATGCTTAAGCGGCAGCTCCTGAGTGGTGACAAAGTTGACTGGCAGGCTGTCAAACATGCTAAAAATTCAAGTAAAGAAAAGTCATTTTAGTACTGTTGAAACGCATTGGGAATGATTGTTTGGATGCTAAGAACTACCAAGAAGTTTGAGTGGCAGCTCTTGAGGGGTGCCAAATTTGACTGGCAGGCTGTCAAACATGCCAAAAATTCAAGTGAAGAAATGTCATTTTAGTACTCTTAAAACTCATTGTTGCGAGCAGTGAATTTACGTAAAAAGTGATATTTTCGTAGTTTATTTTTTTTATATACATATTAGTTTTAGAGAAGTATCCCATAGAAGAAAATTGTAGTTAATGAAAGGACAAAACTTTCATTCGGTTGCTGATTAAACTGTCAGTCAACTTTAGCACTAATCAGGAGCTGCCAGTCAAATTCTTTGTTAGTTTTTAGTACCAAAACAATCATCCTCAAAGGGTTTAAAGATACTAAAATAACGTTTTTTCACTTGAATTTTCAACATGCTAGACAGTCTGCCAGTCAAATTTGGTACCACTGAGGAACAGCCAATCAATTATTATCTTACTTTTTAGTACCTAAAGAATCATCCCCAATACGTTTCAGGAGTACTAAAATAACTGTTCTAATTTTATCCTGTCATTTTGTATATGCTTGACAGTCTGCCAGTCAACTTCGGCATCACCGAGAAGCTGCCAGTCAATTTTTTTGTTAGTTTTCAGTATTCAAACAATCATTCCCAATGGGTTTCAAGAGTACTAAAATGACGTTTCTTCTCTAGAATTTTTGGCATGTTTGACAGCCTGCCAGTCAACTTTAGCACCACTCAGGAGCTGTCAGTCAAACTTCTTGTTAGTTGTATGTACCAAAACAATCATCCCATATGGGTTTTAAGAGTACTAAAATGAAGGTTCTAATTGTCCTCCTGTCATTTTTTTAAATGTTTGAAACCCTATCAGTCAAGTTTGGCACCACTCAGTAACTGCCATTCAAAATTTTTGTTAGTTCTTTGTACCTAAAAAATCATCCCTAAAGGGTTTCAAGAGTATTAAATTGACGTTTTTTCACTCGAATTTTTGACATGTTTGACAGCCTGCCAGTCAACTTAGGCACCACTGAGGAGCTGCCAGTCAAACTTCTTGTTAGTTTTTAGCGTACAAAAAATCATTCCACGTGGGTTTGCATAGTAATAAAATGACGTTTTTTCACGCGAATTTTTGACATGTTTGACAGCTTGCCAGTCTACTTTGGCACCAGCGAGAAGCTGCCAGAAAAAATGATTGTTAGTTCTTAGCATTTTAAACAATTATCCCCGTGGGTTTCAAGAGTACTAAAATGATGTTTTTCACTCCAATTTTTGACTAGTTTCACGATAAATTGTTGCAAAATGCACCAACAGCTGTTAGTCAGTCAACGAATTTCGAACTGTTGACTATGAAAACAAAAGAGTCTAAAAGCTTAGTGAGGAACGTGAGCTTAAAAATGATTTGAATTTCAAAGAAAAGGTTGTGACAAAAATTATAATAAAAATAAAAATAAAAATAAAAATAAGAATTATATTGTGCACGAACATAATATAAAATTTCAAGTATACCTAGAGTATACCTTGTCTCATTTCACTATATTTTCCACAGATTTAGGGCAATGTGTGCCCACGTGGATTCTAGTCCGACCACCCAGGTCCCCAGCGTGGAAAAGCGTGGAATTTTTTGATACCGCTCCCTCCCCCCTAAAGTGTCCACGTGGTATATGGATGGCCCCAAAGAGTAAGGAAGTTATGATCATTAATATTTTTTGAAAAATCTACTTTCATGATAAAAATGTTCTCATTCCCATAATTTAAAGTTGACAAAAGAATAGAAACGATTTTTTAGTTCGAGATGAATTGATTAAACTAAATATAAATACATTTTATTGAAGAATAAAGAGGTTATAGTCTTTTACAATATTTAAAAACCCCGGTTTTTTACAGGTAAACTTTTTTCGGTTACATGAATCAATATTAATGCAAGAATGGAAAAGATACCATGATTGATAATTAATCATAATATAGAAGCAATGTGCTCATCAAATGAACACCATAAAGATACAAATAAAAACAAAGCGGAAAACCCTGAGATCGAACTTACATATGGTTTTCTTTTTTAATCAAAAATACTTAGGCCATAAAGCAACATACAATAAATATCATCTTGCTTCAAGGACTTTTTGGTTAAAATCGGCTGAGACTCACCATGCGTATTAGTAGCATATACAGAAAAAATGGTTAATGAAGTATGAATCTTTTTGTGTGGATTCTTCGTGAACTCAACAAAGTTTGAGGATTGCGTATAAAATATTTAGAAAAAACGGGGTTTACACTTTTCTAAAAATCAATTTTGTTTTGAATAAGCGGGATACCCGAAAAGTTCAAAAGCAAACTCGATCCTTTCGAAAAGTCCTACATAAAATTTCTCCCATTTTTTAAAATATTGCACCAAAATATTTATGAAAAACAGTGCATAATATTAAAGATGTAACTGGAATCGCTTGTAGAACCTTTCGAAAGGAACAATTTTACTCCAGGACTTTTTTTCGAATATCAAATAATAAATTATTCTACAACAAAATTTATTACTTGGTTTTAGAAAAAACGACCATCCTTGGGGGCCTTCCATAAACCACGTGGTTCCTCAGGTGGATGGGTTTTACACTTAGGTGATAAAAAAACGCATCGTCAGAAAATAGAATATTTTTACTGAAAACAATAAGTCAAAAAATATTACAACACAAGATAAATAAATTTAACCTAAATAGTAGATTTTAAACCAGAAAGATTAATTCTTTAACAGCCACAACATAAAAGAAATAATTTTCAACAAAATACATGAATTGCCAATAAACTACGTAGTACCCTAGGATGTGTTTTAACTTTTCAACCATACCAGAATCAAGAAGAGGAAGTTAATTATGTTCAGTATTCTAAGAATATTCAAATTTCCAAAAATCGCGTACCCGTTTGTTTTTCAGAAGAAAAATGTTTGAAAAACTTGTCACCCAAATTGGTGATGTAACCAAACTTGGTAATGTCATATATACATAAAATAGCGATTTGTGATACAAGTGCGCCAAATAAGTGATTAGTTACGAGGGTAAATTTCTCGGCATGAGCTGAAGGCGAATGCTTTAATTACACGAGGTGACAATTACCTATGCCCACGTTTGTCAAATGCTATTTTTTCAAAAACCGTAAAGTACCCCACCACCAACAACGACCTACTTTGAAGCTGCAAAATGTATATTTTTTATTATCTCTTTGGTGTCACGATAAATTTTGTTTTCAGGAATTTAATCCCGAAGGGTGAAGGACTAGGATATTCGAGCGACAAAGATTATCGAGGCAGCTGACATTCGCGGAATAAAAGGAAAAGTAGATTTCAGATAATGAAGCTTATACGACTGATAGCGTTAATTGTTTCGATACCCGGATGCTTGGCCCTACCACCGACTCAGTCCTCGAGTAGGGGGCCCGTGAGGCCCAAACAAACGACGTCAATATCCACTAATGCGGCTACATCAACCACAACAGCCATTATGACCAACGTTTCAACTGAAGCAAGGGTAAAAACCTCTGCTTCAACGAGTGCCACTACCGCTACAAAAAAATCGATGTCCGTCAAGGAAGCGACCGTCACGCCACCTACCTCCGCGAAAGAAACCCGTGAATCTCCCGGAAAAATTCGACCGCAAATCAAACTGACCACCAATTACACCAGCGCTAGCGAGGTAAGTACTTCCAAGAAAGTTACTGCTCATGGTGAATTTTTTAGCTTACTTTTCCAATCGAGACTTCAGCTATCTCCCTTGAAATAAGGTTGTCACGATCCTCACAAAGTGGATCGTAAGCGGTGATCAGCATCCTTCGCAACCTAAGATTTCAACGATTTTCAAAGAAAAACAAGAGAACTTAAGACTGCAGAATTT
The DNA here is from genome assembly GCF_010883055.1 of Belonocnema kinseyi. NCBI lineage: Eukaryota > Metazoa > Arthropoda > Insecta > Hymenoptera > Cynipidae > Belonocnema > Belonocnema kinseyi. The sequence continues at coordinate 103,727,387 of NC_046664.1, read as the reverse complement.
TATACTCACTTTAGCGAGAAATTATTAGTCGAGTCGAACCTAAGCCTCAAACGATGAATCACTTGAGTATCAACTGAATTCACTATGTGAATCAGTGAAACATAAGTAGTCATATAGACATTTTTTTCCGCATATTATAAAGAAGTAACTTATTTTCAGATAAAAAATAGATTTTACATAATTTACTTTCCCTTCCTCGCGTATTAAATTCAGTAAAACATTTTCTATCACGCTCAAAATGACCACACTTGCCGATATTAAGAAAAAATTGCAAGATCTTTTGCAGAAAATTGCAGAAGTTTGTGATAATGAAAGCTTAAATATCCATTAGTTTGTCATACATTCTAGGGGTATTAGCGTCCGCTGTATAGACGATCATGACTGAATTCGATTAAATGATTAACTCCGAATTCTCTAGCTTTTTCTGGTAACGAGTGTGTTTATTACCTAACTGTAAGGAAGCCGCAACAAAAATGAATAAATTTAGAAACGCCTTTAAATAAACGATTGTTCCTAAAAAATAAGCCGCTTACTTTAAGAACCAAAACAATTAAATTAATAGGTGGTTATAAGAGCAAGACTAGAATTAACTTGATAAATATCTTTCTTGATCTTGGGATTGGTAAAGGCGGGTTGTTCCGCCTTCTGATTTCAAACTACCAAGGAAACGAATCTATTGTATATTACCTGCTTTTGCCAGAAAGAATTTAATTGAACGCAGTTTATTATACAGTGTGAACCTTTCAGTTGTTTTTCATTATCCGCGATTAATATAAATAACTGCAGCTAGTTCCGGGGCGGAATTTTTTAGATGAAGTATTTTTTAAATAAGCATGATTTATCATATTTTTATTAATAACTTACTAAAGTATCAAATGTCGAAACAGCTACATTTAGCCGTATTTTAAATAAACTTAGAAATAAAAGTTAGGGTAAATTTTATAAAATAATTCGAGGTGATAGTTATTTCAGATTTAGCAACTTCGTACACATATGGGACTTTATTTTACACATTAGACAAAAACTCCTAGCTTTTTTTAGCCTATAACTTCAGATAGCTTCGTTTCATCGTTTAGGTGCGAGTGAAAATTAAATTTTTTTTCGTCGCTATGTTTTTTCCGCTGTATAAAAAACTGACAGCAATTGTTATTCGCTAAACAACAATTTGTACTGATCTGTAACATTTATCTGTTGGCAGACAAATTTTATTTTCGAGAGCAATAAAACTCTTCAACGAAGATATCTGAAGTTAGAATAAAAAGGATGGGAGTTCTTATGTGATTTTATTTAAAACTTTCACGACTATTTTCTCTTTTCTCGGAATCAGAACTTAATTATGAGATAAGTTTGAGACTTTTAGGAAGACAGTTATTAAAGATACGCCTTTTATTCTGGAAACTTGTAGCAGTTTGAAGTAGTAGCAGAATACGGAAAAGCAAAGATTAATTAACATTCTGATAAGAAGTAGGTATTACATTTCAAAGACTCTTTTGTGAAAACTTTTGTTTTGGAAGTATCCTAAATAACATTTTTGAGAAAAAGGTGAATTTTTCATTTCTTTTTTGATAAAAGTCGATACGCACCAGGATGCTCAGAAATGCAGTTATAGGCAATAAATAAAAGTTAAATGCTGTATGTAGACGGTTGTTATTTTTATACAAAATTTTATAAACAAATATTGTATTTTGATGAATTGAATTTAGAAATGGATTTTACTGTCGGTTATTGTAAATTATTCACGACTTTTCTTCATTAATTTGACGATAAAGCCACACCAATTTCAAAAATGACTTTTCTATTGCCACATATTTAATGTTTTTTGTTTCCACATATATAACACCATCATGTGACAGAGCCTAAAATCATTTGAGTTTTTAAAAGGGAAAATAAGAATAATGAATATTAAGCTTTTTCATGTAAATTTATATCAAGAAGATTTTTTTTCTTGAATGATGTATTTTTGATAAATATAGTTCATTTTTTAAATTATCGTTCGTTTAGGTATTACGTACACATTATTCAGTTCATTTTTAAATAACCCTTTCACTCCTGAAAGAAATAGCAAGCAGCCACGAGTTGCGCCCCCCCCCCATAAAAAATTCTTATGTAATACTTGATCGGCCCCTCATTCCTTCTTTAAATATTCCGATACATAATAACAATTAAAAAACTGTTTTTTGGATCTAAAAATGAGAAAATTCAATGTTTTTTAAAAATAAAATTGTTTGTAATAACCATACAATTTTATTTTTGATTATGTTTGAATTAAACTATTCATATCGTTGAACTTAAAATCAAATCAGTACTGGTTATGCAACTATTAGCTGTTTCTCCAGTGCGCAAAGATTTAATCCAATTCTTGATGATAATTTGTCACCTTGGGATTTAGTATGAAACTAAGATTAAAAAATCTCCTTGGAATCTTTACTTACAAATTTACTGGCAGATGCTTTTTAAAAAATCTCTGGGATTTTCGTGAACTTACCTGTAACAAAAAAGTTAATAAATTATTCGACAAAAAGTTGAATATTGATGCATAAATAAAATCAAAATTCTGCTACTATAGTTCAAATCTCTATTAGTAGGAGTACTTGATGAACATATGCGTGAGGGCAGGGGTCTGAACAGATCAGATTGACTGAACCTTTCAAAGTTATCGGTTTTCACTTATAAGTAAGGGCAGTGAAAATATAATAAACAACCAATTAAATAAATACGAAAAACAACACACTTAATTAAAACTAATTTAAAACGGATTTATTCATTGACTTATTATTATTTAAGTAATAATTGATTACCGTCGCGAGGCGTGATGCCTCCCCCAGAAATCGCTCGATGCTAAAAAATAACACTTACTCTCTCTATTAAAAATAACAGATATGGCATGATATAAACTCTCCACACGCTTCTTTTTGATTAGTATCATACACAAATCAACATTTAGCTAAAGCACTGGATTGTTTCTGTTACTCGAGGAAATATCTAACATGCATCTTATATATCTTTCTTGCAATTCATCGTAGCCAGTTTCATGAGCTTCATGTTGATGTTGCACACGCACGGGTAGCTCATTCGTATTCTTGAGTGGGATCATGTAGATTGTAGTTATTATTATCGCAATTCTCGTGAAGTTGGTACGTTTCTGGTTTCGTTGTCAACTGCAGGCTATAACGCACGTGATGATGCGTCTGTTTACGGCAGCACGTGGCGCTCGCTACTTTCCAGATCGACCTATATACAATTTTTCTGACAATCATATAATGTGCGAATCTAGGTCCCTTTCTAGTCTCATGCAGCGCGTCATCGACCTCACTTTTCTTGCATCTTATGCATAGTTATGTAATGAGTTCATCGATTGTAATTGATTCGAGGGATGTTGAGCCTATATGTCATACTGGATAAAAGCTATATTTCCAGGTGCTCTTAAAGTGTAAACATCCTTAATTTCCATTTTTCGATTATAAACAATCTTTTGGGAGGAGAAATGAGAAGAGCTGGTGTCCTCGGCAGACGTCCTTGTACTTGAAAATGGAGAACGCACGCAGCTTTCCTGGCACGTCGTGACTGACTTGAGGTTCGAGGTCGCAGTATTCAAATCAGAATGTGGAACGTGCTTCCAATTTATTGCAGCTTTTTGAGATGAATTTGCCATGAGGACAGGGCATAAATTTGACTGGATCGAGTTCACTTTCACAAAGTGAAGGTATTTAAATAGTCGAAGACTTTCTTTGGGATGTTGAAATGTGTGACAAAAGTAGGATGAAAAAATGCTGTTGAATCTATAGGACATATAGAAAAGAATTAATTTATAAAGCTGTACTCGCTCTTGAAAAAAGATACTACCATATAATTGAAAATATATCCTACCACTCAGAACGTTTATGTCGCGTTAAACTTGATATGAACTTGAAATGTTACGTATCGTTTCACCCTGATCTAAGAAGCCTAGAGCGACACTATGATGCCTAGGTTCCACTTTGGAAACTGGCAATTTGCAACGGAATGAGATGTTTTTTTATTTAGTTTTTCTCTTATTTGCATTTTATATCCTTCATGTTAGTTTAATACAATTACACTTCGTGTTTAACGTACGGGTGGATATTATATCTGAACGTGAAATTATCTAATTCACTGACTTTCATTCAATCGCTATATTGCTAATGCCGCCTAACCCCTAGTGGATTACTATACAGCCCATTGGGAAAGTTTCTTGGCCCGTAAATGTCCACGAGAGGAATCTAGCCGATGCGGAATGAGACCACCTACCGGGATAGGTGAATCATCTTGTTAAATGAAACCACGATTCTACTCCAGCGCCATCTAACTAATCCAGCGTTTCTGCCTAATGATCACGATTGGAGCGAAATATCGCTCAAAGACCCGTGATTGAAACGGGACTGTTTTTTTAGCAAAAATATAGGAGACATATCTATGTCTGTCTTACAGAGAGAAAATTAAATATAAAATTGGTTAAAGATCAATTTTTTAAAGGTTAAAAGTTAAACCGTATTATAGCAATTATTCCACTAATTTTAGGAGAGTCTCTGACGTCACGATGACTGCAGTGCACAATGAAACAGTATTGAGAAAATAGAAGTAAAATTAAAAAATTAAAAACTAAACAAGAAAAAACATTCTTTTTGCTAATAACTCAGATCTCCAACATCTCAGCTTTAACCATAGGCTTTGAACATCTTTGATGTGCTTAAAAAACGAACCTTTATAGACTGGTAATTTTACGAGATATTTGGTCGACTTAGCAAGTGTTTCGGTTGAAGCGACAAAATTATTCGTATTTATTCGTATATATATTTGCTTGAATCATTTCACTCTTTAGGTCAAATCAACCAAATTTCCCGATTCTTTTCGGGTCCAATGATTAATCTCCAACCTCACATTATTTTGAATTTAAATAACAATACTCTGAAAATTAAGACTTTCCTTTCAGAGATATTTTAAGACGCGATCATACATGGTAAGCTACTGGCTTAATAAAAATGAATATCTCTATAGTTTATACTTTCTTCGACATTAGACATTTTTCCAACCACGCTATCTTCTTTCAGACCTTAATTAATTTTCGATTAGCAGGTACCTACATCAGCAATTTTGACGTCAAGTGATGCTGCACCTAAATCGGTCACCAATGTACCATCACTACTTGGTAAAAATGCCGATAGTGTTTAATCGTTAGATTTTCACTTGGTCAACTTCTCTTGGCTTGTTTGTGCCCATTCGAGAGGCGCTTAAATTACAGAGTAAAAATAGCAAATGGTTAATCGGCGCGCAATCGGACGCATGCCTCGTGACATACGACGTCGACGAGGAAAGGGTGACCAGGACGACAAAGAGTCTTTGGCAGAGGCATGGATACAAGTCATCTAGTAAAGGCTCCGGGTCATTAAGACCCGTTCCTAATCACTTGCAGGAAAGTACTTTTGTTGCATCTCTCCATAGTCTTTACATTAGTTGAGCGCGTGAGCAACCGAGCACGTTAGCAAGATCAAGGCGAAGCGAGCCAAGGCTCCGGACAATGGGCTTCCAGTGGTACGTGTACTTTCATCCGACATACAGCAGTTTTCACACCAAAGCGCGCACCTCAACTTCCCTCTATTTATCTCTGCCAATCAATCTCACTTCACTTATTCCACACAGTTTTCCTTTTCACTCGTTTCCTTCATAACCCTTGGACGTCCAGACTGCAGGCTGGATTTATTATTCCGAATGATTATTCATCGGCGCATATTCTTCGGCTTTATGTCTTCCTCGGATTTTCTCTCTGCTACTGCTTTCCTTCTTTTACCTTTTTTTCTATTCTTTCCCTTTTTATCTCTCTCTCTCTCTCTCTCTCTTGAAAGCTATACTGCTCTGACATCATGGAGCAAACTATCTTGAAAAGACCAGTGACGCCGATCTCCGGTGAAATGATCATGTTAATTTTACTTCCATGCTCGAATTATGGGGGAAGGTTTCACGTCTTGTCCTAAATAATTATCTGGATAAAGAAAAATTTAAATGGTACAATTCCAAAACAGAGGTCACCAGCATTGAGCAAATTTTATTTCGAGGCATTCAAATATAAACACTATGTAATTTGAAATAAAACTTGCGACTTTCCTACGCTTGTAGAGTGAAGCAATCGAAGAAAAACAACTGCGGTACATGCGCAGTTCGCGGTTCGAAGATACATTGAATGTAATTGTACGATTTCATTTAATTTCCTCCCGCACGGGAATAAAAGCAGCTCTTGAGGGAGAAACTTAAATGAAAGTTTGAGTTTCGGTAAGAATTACTTTGAACTATGACGACCCAACATTAATATTTGTGAGTTATCTTGCGGTCCACTTTTACATGCTGTAAAAAATATCGCGTTAATAATGGGCGAAAGGTAATTTCACTTTTTTTCTCCCTAGACCCACAGTATACTATTTGTTTCCAACTGTATAGTTTAGGAACGATTTAAGGTGGCTTGGGCGCTTTTTAAAAAAATCACAGGCAGTTCTGAAAATTTGATATTATCGAAAGAAAATATACTAGATCACTTTGCAAAAAAGAAA
>NC_046664.1:103718917-103720730 GCF_010883055.1 Belonocnema kinseyi | reverse complement strand
TGGTCGTTTTCTACTTTTTTATTAAGATGACATTATAATATGCGTATATCAATAGAATTCAAATAAAGACTGATCGCATGATAGATAGCCCCCACAGTGCCCACCACATTGTACGGCACCAAACGCCCAAGCCACCTTAAACTCGATTCCAACCAATTTCGAATGTTCAATTTCTAAAATGATTTAAAGTTTTTCTGTTTCAAGGGTTTTAAATTCCGAATTATATTATATTGAAAAAAATATAATTGTTCAGTTACTGATGTTTTTTATTTCAAACTGGACAATTTTTAGAATTTAAATTGAAACGATTCCCAAGTGAAAAAAGTTATATATATAGTGGATAAAAGACTGATATTTGTCATTTGTTTTATACTGAAAAATGTACCAAACAAATTAAAAGTATCATTGTTTTGTCCACTACATATAAACTATATGTATAACTTTGTCAACTGTGTTAAGAAAATTTCTAACTGTATCATTGGATGGATTTCTCTACTTAAACTAAGATTTAAAAAATCGTTAATCAAAATAATAAATTCACTCTCATTTCCCGACCATTACTTGGTTTACTGAGGTTTTTATTAATTTTTGAAACATATGGAAGTAAAATTAGGGTTTCAAGATAATATGGCGCTAAAAAACTAGAAAATAGATAGCGGCGTCACAGTAGAAGGTTTTTAGCAAATTACTAGATTTAACAGAGAAGCTCCACCGATCGATTTATCTCCAAATCTACTTTCCTGTTCTTTAGGCCATAAAACCACGTTACTGTTCTTTCGGGACATAACTGTCAGAGAGAATGAGTTTCCTGCTCTTCTCTTTTACTTAAGATGGTCGTTAAATCTCCCTTCTTCAACATTTAAGTTGTTATACTTTAGGCTTCTGGTCTGTGGTGTGGATCCACCTTCAATCTTAAACCGTGCCAACAGGAATACAAATATCTAGTAGGAAAAGCACTTCTTCGCTTCTTTTGAACGGGTTCGTTTATTCTCTGCAGAACTTACATGTATTATTTACCAGAAAAGCATGCTGGGTGCCTACAGCTACGCAGTATGCATTGCTCTCCAAGGGTACCGACTTCAATTTACCATTAGGTTTTCCAAGCATCGTATTTCATAACTTGCAATTTACCGTCCAAATTATTTTCTTGCATATCTAATTATTAGTTTAAAAAGAGAGATCACATTGCTTCCACCAAGGCTATAGATACTTAATCAATGCGCATTGGAATTGATCTTGGATTGGACGAAATTGCAAAATAGCTACCAGTCTTTCAATGCACTGATAGTTCTTCTCTGAGAATGAAATGATATATTACTTTATCCCTGGTGTGAGCAGCAGGCAAATATGAATGAAAACTTTCTCAAATATTTGGCTAGAGTAATTTTAAACTTTAAGTTTTTTCGTGATTAAACCCATTATATATTCAAAGCGAACGAGGCTATTGCAACAGGTATTTGCCCTGGTTTCAAATGAATAGTAATATAAGTCCCTTTGAAGAAAATATATTTATGAAAACAAAAAACATTGAATACGGTATTATAGGAAAATGTAGCAAGCATCTAATTATCATCAAATAACTTAATCAAAATAAATTCTCAGAAGATGGTACGATTATAATTAATATACAAACTAGAAACATATCGAAGCACCGTTCCCTTTACACACCTCTCAGTCGACACTGATTGTGAGAACTATTTGCGGTTGTAAGAGTGATGTACAGTCTGTCAAGTTAAAGCGTGGGTGGCTTTACTCGCAGTCGGTAAGGTGTATCGACATGATTTTGGTGTCAAAATATTAAGAAGAGCTCCCT
>NC_046664.1:103714268-103718817 GCF_010883055.1 Belonocnema kinseyi | reverse complement strand
AGAGGGAGCTCTTCTTAATATTTTGACACCAAAATCATGTCGATACACCTTACCGACTGCGAGTAAAGCCACCCACGCTTTAACTTGACAGACTGTAAGAGCATTATGTTAAATTCATAACATGACAAAATTGTTTGTAGGTAATATAATACAATACTAGAATCTAATTTAAATCAGTTCGCATATTTATTAACCAGGGGGTAGGAAATGAACCAAAGATAAGGTTCTTAAATCAATTGAAATGTGTGAATGAAGACATTCTTCTCTAAATTAAAATTTTTGTTGAGAAAGTTGCTACAAGTGAAAGGATACATGTACTTACTACAAGGAACATGAACATTGATTTTTAACAACTGAGGCAATACATCACAGAAACCTTTTCTAATATTACAATTTATTTAAAAAATCAGTGAGAGATGCTGAACTCAAAGAATGTTGATTAAAATACACCCCAACATATTAAACCTGCAATATTCTTTTTTGCTTCGTTTATTACAACAATCGACACTTGAGACAGTCACGATTCGCAAATTATACAGAATAAGACTATAGTACTCTATTATACAATGATTGTCGTTGAGAGATGGTAATACGACTTTCCTATACTGTTTAATGCTTTTATTCTTTCCGCCGAGAGCAATAAAATCTAAAAGGCAGAAATCACCATGGCAGGGGTGACGCGCAATTTGGAGACACTAGGAGAGAATTTGTCATACGGGGGAAGCTTGCAAGATAGAGGAAACAAGTTTCTTTCACTGATGCTAAAGCGTGCGTACTGTTGGAAATAGAATTGCTGAGAAAGGATATAGTTATTAGACTTATTTCCACTAAATAACTTCATCAATACACTGTACGATGTACGTGACACTTTTTTCGTCATTTCCATTATCTATTTCTTCCATTATCTATTTCTGCTAGGAATTTCTCTTCGAGCGAGAATAAACACATTACACATCAGAGAGGAAAACCCTTGATTATAGCACAATTTCAGCTGTAAGTGACATCAAAGATGTAAGGACACTAGATATCAACTCATCGTTTCTATACGATATAAAATAATTGAAGCACCGATTCAACTTTCTTCTTACTGACAAAAAACCAAACTCAGGGGGGGGGGGCACTCAAATCTCAGAAAAATCTCCAAGTTTTTCCGGGTATGCAAATATTTGTCAAATGCATAATAAACAATAGCTTAACCATCGAGGCTTTTAGCGACAGAAAAAAACATCAAGTTTTGTCTTCCCAACTTCATATATTTCCGTTGCAGTGGTTTCCGAGAAAATTGATCAAAATGATTGAAAATATTTTTGTTTTTTCTTCTTAAGGTGAATACTATATCATAGAAAATGCTTAAAGTTTAATAATTTCTAGTATCAAGATGAATAATGTGAAACGAAAAGTGTTTACAACAGAACAAATTTTAATATACAGTGTTCAACTGAAAGCTTTGAAATCGAACCAATATAAATTTGAGGAGGATCGTGCGTGGCTAGGTAGTCGTAATTTAGAAACTGAATTTCAAATATATTAGAAGAGAACATGAAATACATTTTCGTTGAGAATTACAGAGACCCTAGCGTTATTAGTTTACGAGAAATTCAGTTTGTAAAATGATTATTTTAGCACCTGACTAATGAAGATCACAGTAACAACTTTGGGGTATATTTTGTTGCAGGTGAAATTATAACGGTGTTCACTGTACCTCGGTAGGGATTCAGATATCTCTCGAATTTACATACATACATACATACATACATACATACCGAGTATGTATGGTATGAAATAGCCACAAGTACAGATGTTACTGTTTTGAAATTTTGGCAGCTGTTGTCAAGCATGCCATGCTCTTAGAAAAGTTGAAGGTATGCGGATTCCACTTGGTGAAACTAGGCTTTGAGGTATGAGCATGATTGAAATTACCAGGGGTGGGATTCCGATGCCCACTAATCTAGTTTACTGAATCTCTCTTTCTAACGCATGAATGTTTAGATTGTTTATTATATTTTTCAAGGCATTATTTATTGCCAAAAAAAGGTTAAATGCTCGAGTTATAATTATAAATTTTCGTATTTTGTTGGCGAGAAGTTGAAATCGAGGTTTTGTTACTTTCATGTAAATAATTACGCAACAAACAGTACGAGAATTGAATATAAATGTATAAATTGACAAAAAAAATTATCATTTAAATTGTATAGTTTTATAGCCCCTAAATAATTGTAGATTCAGTTCTCGTATTTTTAATTCTAATTTAAATAAGTTTTTTTAAATTCATGAAGTTAAACTTATTAGTCATATAAAATTTAATCAAATAGTTTTTATTTTGATCAAATTGAATTTGTATGTTTTCTTAATGTTTTTTTTTAGTTCAGTTAAATCTGGGCAAGCTATTATTACGCGTATAGAAAGACCTTTTCATCTTAAATATCGAACAACTTCATGCGTAGGGAATTTAGCATCCATATGCTCTACTTTTCTAGTAATCTTAACATGCCTATGCTCCACTATGTATTCTTATTAAGGTACGAATTATTCAAGATAAAAAGTTATATTATGAGCAAACGCGGATATCTCGAGCATTCGCAGTGGTGATTCTTGTGTATTTTTAAATTGACACATGGCCTTACATAACCTAAAAATACACAGAAATAACTACTGCGCATGCCAGAGATATCCGCGTTTTGCCACCACTGCCCAAGTGCGAAGTCACATACGGCCCAGCATTGGCCCATAGTCGGCAAAAATATTGCCGAAGCTCGGCTGCCATCATCCCGCCAATGACGGAATGATAACTATGGCCTGCATTTGGCAGCCAAGGTTTGGCTGCCATTGTCGGCTCAACACTGGGTACCAATATCGGACCAACCTGGATGCCGGAGTTAATTCAAATACTGATAAAAAATCCTTGAATTTTTCGTAGGACGCATCTGCTTTATCCATTCGTCATTATACGACTGCATATCGTTCGAATGTTATTTATAATTTCAAGAATTGAAACTTCATTTAAACATTTTGCTTAATTTTGACGACTAGGGCTATAGTCTAAGGATATGACAAAAAAGGTATTTAAAAAATAAATGTTTATGTATTGCGAGTACTTTAAATATGAATATTAATGGTCCTGTTTAGTTTGAATACATATATTACATTTTTAACATTATATTACAAATAAAATTTCTAACGCTCCGGGGTATCGAACCTATGTCTATATACTTAAATCTATCGCCTAGCAGTCGGGAGTGCTAACCACTTCGCTAAACCGACAAGTTGAAACACTGTGAAAAAGTCATCCTCACAAGCTACAGTTCAGAAAAGTTAATGTAAATGTAAAATACATGAACTGTTAATAGAAATATCAATACAAATTTTTTTTAATAAATACTTTAAATCGATTACAATTTTTATTCGCGTAATATTTCGTTTTCTACGCTGTAGGCTACTTTACAAGTTTTTTAAATGACAGGAAATGTAATTTTTCATAAACATTCAAAATTTTTAATGACAGAACTTAAAAATTTCATCATGAACTTTGACGATTTTTCAACAACAAAATTTTTATCTATCGTGTAAGATTGGTTTTTAGGTGCTAAAAGTGAGACTTGGCGCAATAAAGTGCCGATGCTGGGCCAAGCATCGGTGGAGGATCAGAAAATATAAATAGCCAATATAGGCTGCCAGAACTGGCACCACATTGGGTCGATTAAAATGTCGATATTGGCCCAATATCGTTAGCCAAATTTTGGCTGCCAAAATTGGACCAACACTGGGACATACTAGGTAGTCTGGTAAGTACCTGAAAATTCTAAGAGATGGCTTTAGTATTCACTAATGTGAACCATTTTCGTCGAGCTTGATCCTTCAAATGACGCCTGTCAAAGCTTCAGCCATTTATGTTTACGCATTTACAAGTTACAGCACTGAGAAGCAACTAACCTCCGAGTTTTTTTTTTAATATGGAAAAATCTGAGTTTCGAGTTTTGATCAAACACTACCATCTTCGCAAGAAAACGATATCCGAGACAAGGCCAAGCTGGATAAGTATTACCCGGACTCTGCACCGTCGATTGGAACGATTCATAAGTGATTTACCGAGTTTCGTTGTGGCCGTACGAGCTGAACGATCTGGGCGCCCAAAAGAGGTCCCTACACCAGAAAATGTCGAAAAATCCATGATATGATGTTGAATGATCCCAAAGTGAAATTGTGAGAGGTAGCTAATACTGTAGGCATATCATTGGAAAATGTGGACACTATCGTGCATTCAGTTTTGGGCATGAAGAAGCTCTGTGCGCGATGGGTGCCGCGTTTGCTCTCAGTGGACCAAAAACGAATTCGTGTGACAACTTCCCAGCAGAAATTGGCATTATTTTCGCGTAAGCCTACCGAGTTTTTGCGCCGATTCATAACCATGGATGAAACCTGGATTCACTACGACACTCCTGAGTCAACGCAACAGGCAAAACAGTGGGTTTCACCGGACCAAAGTGCTCCGAAGCGTCCAAAAACGCAACAATGGGTCGGAAAGGTTATGGCCTCCGTATTTTGGGATGCA
>NC_046664.1:103705688-103714168 GCF_010883055.1 Belonocnema kinseyi | reverse complement strand
CCCCCAGCGACTATTACTTGTTCCCTAACCTGAAGAGATGTCTCACCGGTAAGCGTTTTTACTCAAATGAGGAGCTCATAGCTGAAACTGAGGCGTATTTTGCAGACCTTCCGATCGAGTACTTTTCGGACGATATAAAAAAGTTAGAAAATCGTTGGACTCGCCATATCGACCTAAAAGGAGAGTATGTTGAAAAATAAAATCGACTTTGGCCAAAAAAACGTCTCCGTGTTTCATTTTTCAGGGACTTATCAGACTGCCTAGTATATTCAGCTCCGGGAATTCGTACTTGGGTTGTTTTTTATGTTCTAAAAGTGAGACTTGGTGCAATAAAGTGCTGATATCGGGCCAAGCATCGGTGGAGGATCGGCAAACATAAATAGCAAATATAGACTGCCAGCACTGGCTCAGCATTGGACCGATTCAAATAAAACATGGTTTGCTGTGGTACAAGTGACACTTGGACCAGTAATGTGTCGTCACTGGGCCATACTTTGGCGGATCCTCATGAAACATGGTTCCCCGTACTAAAAGTGAGACTTGGAGCAATAAAGTGCCGATACTGGGCCAAGCATCGGCGGAGGTCCGGCAAATATAAAAAGCCAATATAGGCTGCCAGCACTGGCTCAACACTGGGCCGATAAAAATGCCGATATTGGCTCAATATCTTTTGCCGACCTTTGGCTGCCAAAATTGGACCAACGCTGGGCTGTGTATTCAGCTCCGGTAATTCGCACTTGGGTGACTGGGACGTAAGCTATTTCTCTCGCACAGCAACATGATTGGTCTTTTCAATTTTGCTCCATAAATAGCTCTTTACTTGCGCATACATGTAAACTATTTAACCTTCATTTAGATGGAAGCGGTAAACAGCCAATCAGATCGCTGCGCGAGAGAGATAACTTATCCCGCTAACTCATAGTCTGTCTCTTTTATTTTGCCAATAACTTTGCCATTGCTGGGTTCCCTCCAGTTATATATGCGCTAAGATTTCTAATATTAAATATTTCACGTTCTGACGTCAGCTGGCAAGATGTCTGTACAATGAGGGCCAAGCAATTATAGAAATCCCAGATGATAAAACTTAACTTAGTTTATAACTGGAGAAAAAAATATTTTTCACAGTAACAAAAAACATATCAATTTTATTATTCCATTAAATAGATATTAAATAGGTAAATACTCTGAGTAAACTTCGCGTGAAAAATAATTATTTTCGAAGTTATTATAAAAATAAAGTTTAGTCCCATGTATCTGAAATACCTAATGGCTCAATTTTACAAAGTGCGAACAACGCACCTGCTAAACTTCAATGACCAAGACATACAATGAGCAAAGCTGTCAAAATAATAAACAATGCATTTAAACATGGCTATTTGAAATCTTGAAAAGTATTTAAGAAGTTACGAACGCGTAGATTATGCGACGATAATGACGTTTTTCATTTCGTACCCCAAGAAGCGGACACGTCGTACCCTAAGTAGTAGGTACTTTGTACCCCCAAGTGATGGATGCTTCGTACTCCAAGTGATGGTGAATCTGTACCCTACATTACGGTGCAGCATTCATACCGCAAGGGTAATTTCTGTTGCAGGTATATGGTACCCTGATATTGGTGCTTCATTAACACTTTCTTTTTACTGTGATTACTTGGTGCCATCTCACATTTTAATTTTTTCCCACGCTAAAATCAAACTATGACAACAAAAAATTAAACGATTTATGCACTAAAACGTCCTTTTTCGATTGGGCAAGATTTATTATGGAACTATCGGTATATTTAAGGAATATTACTTAATGAATTGACGTTGAAAATGACCAAAGAAAAAAAAAACAACTGAGTCCTACTAGCATGGAGATTAAATAATAGATCTGAGAATAAGTCAAATATATAACTTTTTGCAATTTAAAATAATAATGTCACTTGAGAAATTATAAAAAGATTCGCAGCATTATTGTTCCACAATTTTTAAATGCTACCCAAACAATTATAGTACTCTTTTGCGAAGAAAAATTTTTAATGCATTCTTAACGCTCTTAAAAAAAGGTGCCACCCTCGTTAAATATTCAAAATTTTACGATTTCAAATTTAAATCGTTCAAAATCGTGTAATTTCAAATTGAAAATATATATACTTAAAAATGTTAAGTATGTAGCATTTGTACTACCTAAGTATGTAACTATGTTTGTAAGTGTGTAAATTGTAAGCACGTACATTTATTTTATAAGCCAATAGTCAAGCCAAAATTTATCTAATTTATAACTACAATAAAACGTACGTCTTTGAATGATTCCGAATGACTGAAACTTCTTATCACTGGATATCGAAAATCAAAAACCAATATCGCGCTAAATTATAAATATTAATTGCAGCTGATATGGTTTATAATTTAAAATTCCTTTTATCAACAATTACTGACCTTGGAAAACTTTTTATGATTCGTGTGAATAATAAATTTAGAAGCTTCTAGAAAAATGTCAGAATGTGAAAGACCATTCGAAGTATTTCAGGTGAATAATTTGCTGTTTTAATTTTTTAAATGGATCATTTCAAGTTGAAAGGGATTGAAAATGAAAATCTTTGATTTAAGAAAATTCAACATTAAAAAATTCGAAATTGAAAGATTCAAAGCCCTACAATTTTAAACCAGAAATCGTACAACTTAAAATTTAAGTGTTACAATTCAATAACTCGGCGAATTGCAAACTTAAATGTTTAAAATTGTACGATTTATAGTATCTCAATAACTTTGTAAATAAAATTCTTCAAAATGGAAAAATTGTCCATTGAAAATATAACGTTTAAGGTCTAGCAATTAAATGTGACTAACCTGAAAATACTTCAAATTCCACACCTTAACGTGTAAATGAAAAAGGCTATGTACAGAAGATTCGTAATGGAATTAGAAAATTAATAAATAATCACAATAACGATTAACACTGAAAAGTAACATATTCATGAAACGTTCTAATCAAGAAAAAAGCTCATATTAAAGTTCTACACATTCATTCAGTATAAAATTTGCACCTAATAAATGTTTAAACTATTAAATTGGCAGATATTTATGAGCACATCCTTCAGAGTTTACAGAATGTTCTTTCCAACACTGTATATTGTACAAATATTCACATCGTTTATCAGATACTGTAAGAGTTTTGATTTTTATAAGAGGCTGCAGCAAAACATAAATTAAATTTGATACATTCTTGATTCTTACTTCATGCATACGTTAACACTTTCAACGTTTATAATTTGATGCAGATACATGTGCTCGAAGGTGGTTCTAGTTTAAGTCATAATGTTAGAAATCTAGCGTAAGTTCTAGAAGCGAGATGCGTACGCAATAAAGCAAAATTAGGTCGGCTCTCTGTTAACGTATTGAGATAAAAGCATTAATGCCCCGGTTAAAATTTGCTTCCGGTGTGATTATTATCGTATTGAAAATTACACGCTATCATTGTAATTTCTGGTCCCACCCTTTCTCCACTCAAGATCTACCTCGCGTGTTGTATAATTCGATAATCGTGGGATATTTTTCATTGACTGACACCCCATTTTCCCAAAGTTAACCTTTTCCATTCCATATGCAATTTTCACATTATCTCGAAAATAAATTAATGCAGTAGAGAGAAAGCAGAAAATATTTTCCGAATTCACCATGGGCTATATCGACTGCTCCATGCAGTCGCATGGCGCAGAATATTTCCAATATTTTGTTATTTTCTCTTTTTAAATAAAGAAAAACAAACTTATAGAAGTGGGACGATGGTCGTGGGGGCTGAATCGTAGGCTTTGGACCCACTCCGTCGGCTTGCGGGTTCGATTCCCGCCTCGCACTCTGGAAGAGCCTCGGTTGCTCATGCGGTGAACACTAGTCTAGCAAGGGAGTTGTTGATCTCCGGAGAGTCGTGGGACCGGACCGGTACCTCTAGAAAAAAAGGTTTTCTTCTAAGTACTTAAAGCTGTTGATCTTGGTGGTTCAGAACCCACCTTAAACTGTAGATCCCTCTTCCCTCACCAAGTAAGTGTATGGGGGGTGTCCAAAGGAATAGGGAAGAAGGTGCTAGAAAAATGTAAATCCTTAGGGGACACATTAGAAGCTTCCATTCCAACAAATTTATAGCTTTTAAACGAAAGAAATAAAAGTAAAATTCCCATTTTCATCTTGGTTCATAATTATAATTATTAATAAAAATGCAGACACTTATTCAAAGGAATGTCGAAATTAGACCATTCTTCAAAAAACCGCTTTAAGGATGTATTTAACTCGTCTTTGGTTATGCTTTCGCTTACGGGGTCTTTGCTCGACATTTGACATTGGTTTCGCCATTCTGGATTCTCACGAACTTGTTCCTCGACAAAAACGCTCATGACTGGTTTAAGCAAGAATCTTAATTAGGGGAGCTTAATGTCCCATGCTCTATGAGTAACTTGTGATTGACTTAGTACCTTGGTAACATCACAATTTAAAACTCAGTGCACAGATATAGATCAGTATATATGATTTACAACTCATAATTGACCTATTGTCTATCTCTCCTCTCGACCATATAAATTGTTGGTTGCACTAATATTACTTAAACTCTATACATAGAACTAGAAGCAGCAAATTAAATACTTTTTCTCAAAATTAAAAAAATGAATGATTACAATTATGATAATAAGCATGCTTTAGAATACAATATATCTACACGGAGAAAAAGATATCGCACAATGATATCGCAAAACTTCTATATTGCAAGAAAGTGCAATATGATAACGTACAATCAGGTCCCAGAGCTTTGTACGATATTATAATGCACTAATATCACAGAAAAAAATAAAGTTAAATTTTGTTACTGTCGTCTGCTACGGCGTCCTTAGCAGCAATGGAAAAAGGCAGAGTAGAAGTCAGTTCGAGTTATAAATCGGGACACCAGATTGAAAACAATCACAGAAAAAATTAGGAATTATCTGCAGGTAAGACCTGCAACGGTTAATGATTAAACATATTTCGGCGAAAGTTTCACTGAGGTTAGGAAAATAAGTCTGAACTCGTCGATTGCGTCGCGCTGAAGTGTGCAACTTTCGGTAAAACACGTAGAATCAGCAACAAAAAATACAAAAAAAATTTGTTCTTACTGATATATTTTCTTCGAAATAAATCACATTATTGTAGACGAATTAGAAGTTATTTAATATCATTTAGCAAAAGCGCAAAATGTAACTGAAGGATGAGAATTCCCATTTCTTACGTTATAGATTGCACAATTATGCGGTATATAATGTAAAAACTTGCAATGTACGATACCATGATTCTGTGATATTATAATGCGATAATTACGATATATAGCGCAGGAATTACGATATATATTGTAATTTATGCGATATAGTTTTCTCAGTGTACACTAAGGCTTCAAATACAATTAAAATGGAGACGCTGCAAAAATCAGAAAAAAGTTGCAGTAAATTCAAAATGCTTCAAGTGCAAAAATATAAATAATAAGTTGAAGAGTTCGAAATTAAAACTTTAAAATTTATAAGAGTTCAAAGCAGAAGCCTTAATAATTCGACGAATCTCAAAACGATTGAATTTTACGCGATTTAAATTTAAAACTGTATAATTTTGAATACAGTTAAACCTCAATTTGAATTTTATGTCATACAAGATAAATTCGTTCAGTCCTTCAGTATAATACAAGTGTAAATCATTTTTGAAATCGCATTCCCTACAGAAAATTCATTTCAAACTTTTGGAAATTAATGATTAAATTTGAACAAAATAAAAAACATTTAACCGGTTAGTAGGGAAGACCGGAAGGAGATGAATTTTCTCTCACAATATGTGGTTTTTGTTTTTGTTCTTTTCAGAAGCAACAGAAATAATGATATTAAATTTATCGAAAATGAAAGAATAAATAAAGTAAATACAGTGAAAATAATTTTTTTCGAAATTTTAACACTTGAATCCTGTTATTCCATTATATGGTAAAACGAAAATAAATTATTGAAAATAACACATAATAGTTTTTACATAACGTTTGCCGCGAAGTTTATTATAATTGTGATTTGGGGCGGAATAAGTCGGGATTGTGGGGCAAGATAAGACGACCTTGGCCTGCTTGTATAAACTCTTTATAGAGTTGGCAAAAAAGTTTTTTCGCAAGTTTTAAGTCGTTTCGAGTGTAATTTTCGAAAATAGATAGAGATTTAAAGGACAGTTGCAATTGCGAGAGCTTAAAAAAGAAAAGTTAACCATCGTGGTTAGAACAGTCTATGCACTGATAGAAATAGTATGACATATATAACCATACGATTGTAGGTTAGAAAATTATGAGTACAGTCATAATATAATACGTGTATTACAATCATAAAAATTACGAAATGCACTTACTGAAATATTGTAAATACAACTTATTCATATGTATGATATGAAAATAAAATATACATATTGTGACTATATGAAATGTGTAATCCTATTAAAAGTTTGCCTAAGCGAGCTAGCTCTAAAATGTTGTCCTTTAGCAATACACTCTGTATAAGTGATTTATCCGACTCGCTTTGTTTAGTTCACCACAGGCGCATCTCGCTCGCGCCTGCGCGCCTGTCTTCATAAGCAACAAGAATCGGATAGCCAAAACAAACATCATGTATGGCTGTATCTATACCAGTAATAAAATATAATGAATCTAGTGATAAATATGGTTGCATCAGTGTGGCTTCCACTGCAAACTCTGCTGTACAAAGAAATTGTTTTAGTATCAGAGCAGTTGCAATTTTTTTGTATACATTTTGTTTTTGGGCTTGTGTTTTCATCATATTCCAGATGGATTGTTCGTTTGTCATAACACTGAGGAGTGGTAGAAAGCATCCAAAATTTATATTTAAAATTATTTCTTTCTATTTGACAGAAAAATCCCTATTTTTATGCAGTACAAAATTATAATTTTTAGGTGTGAATTTTATAAAAGCTGTTTATAAAAATTATCTTCAAGAAATTGTAGAAATAAGTTATGAATAATAAATTTAAAATAAATGTTAATTCAACAAAATTTTTTATAAAGACATTTAATGAAATATATAACTTAATGATTCCGATTTATTAATTTAAAATTGAAAAAATTAAAATAATTTTAAAAAATTGATTGAATTTATTTTCTTTCAGTCAAAAATTTTTTCCAATAAAAATTGTTCTTCAATTAAAAATGATTTTCTTCATTTTGAAACTATTTTACATCAAAGGAAAAAATTATGTTAAAGAAACGGTTTCTTCAATTCAATAAAAATATTTTTCTGAGTTCCGTTGAAACTCGTAGAATTTGTCATACATAAATTAATTGAAGGTGGACAAGTACTTCTGTACTAAGAACAAGAATAAGTCCAGTGGCCACTCTATGATAAATAAGATAGGCATAGTGCGCCACATCAAGGAGGAAAATGGAAAAATAATTTTTCTAAAGAGTGCTGTATTACATTACAGATTATTATGGTACTAGTGACTATTGTTCGAGTACAGGTACACTATCTAAACTGTTAAGTTGTGATTACTAGGTCACATCATTCCTATATCTATAAATAACTGTTTAATAGACTAAAAAAGTTGAATGTGACATAGATCTTACTTTTGTTCATTACAATAAAGTACCTTTTGTAAAAGGTACCTTATTTAGTAAATCCTCGTTAAAATATATTATTACGTATAGTTAAGATTAGAGTCGAAATAAGATGGGTCGTGCAATGTCAAATATTCGAGGCCCATAGAGACGTACGTATTAGCAAATAACTTTGAGTCCGTGAGCCTTCTTAGTCCGGGAGCTGGGTATGTTCCCGTATGCATTCAAGAGGCAAAAGGTAAAAGCTAGTTAATCTTATGTATTTTGACCCGCTGAATCCAATGGTACCAGTTAATTTTACGATAAGTGGATAGGTTTTGTTTAAAACGCAATTGTTTAAACAAATAGGAAAAAATGGTTTTTCTTTATGGGACAAATTTTTTTTAGTAAATATGGACAATTCTAAGCATAAAAGTTCTCTTGAAACTTTTTTGTTAAATGTATATTTACAAAGTTATAAATTTTCAAAGTTCAAAATTTGACGTTTTTTGCAAACTTTGAGTATCGATTATTCTTGACGTTTGAATATTTTTCGAAAATTGAAGAAGCAACTTGTTCTTTGAAAGCTCCTCTACCTATTCATTGTACGCGACAATGGATTAACCAGTCGGAAGCCTAGTTATCGCAATTTACAAGTAGCGCCTTTTGTGCGCGCGACAGTGCGTTTGGCGCTTATGGCCGGCGCGCGGCGAGGTACTCGCGGCCTTACTGAAGAAAGTATGAAGTTTGTCCCGACTCTTTGCAGTCAATCAATCAGTTCTCACCAAATGATTATTAAAACCATGGATTATAATGTTATGTATTCACACATTTCTACGTTTTTTTTATAATAATCATATATTAATTTTGATAAACATCTCAATATTTTAAAAATATTAATGTATTTA
>NC_046664.1:103703610-103705588 GCF_010883055.1 Belonocnema kinseyi | reverse complement strand
GTACCATTGGATTCAGCGGGTCAAAATACATAAGATTAACTAGTTTTTACCTTTTGCCTCTTGAATGCATACGGGAACATACCCAGCTCCCGGACTATCTGGGACTCTGTACCAGAAAGCTACCACTAATACCACGCAAGCGCAGTAGCGCTACATTACCGGCGACAGTTCGCGAGTTCGAACCATTCTCGAATGCACCTGCAAACATCGTATTTTTGTTTCTATTCGGGCATTTATATTTCGTAGTACAGTGTGTCCCAAATTTTTTTAGGGTCACCCCATTTTTTAAGGATAATTTTTTTTCTATTGAAACAAAATGCACCAAATATTTTGAGTGGATAAATGAATCGAAATAACGATTTTTCCTAAAATATAGAGCTCGCAATTCCATTTGTTCATTTATTTGGACATTTTTTCGAAAAAATAGGTGTCCCAAATTAATAGGGCCATTAAAAAAAACTTCAATTTTTTTGAAGAATAATAAATAATTCGTAAAATAATGCAATTTAAAATATATAATATTAAAATTTTACTTCTTACATGCCATAAACATATACATATGTATGTAAAAAGACTAAATATTGTGCGTGAATTCCCAAAGTAATTTACAGTTGTGTTTTTCTTTTAATTTAAATTTTTCCCGAGGATTTTTCACATACATACTTTCCCACATACATTCTTTTTGGGGATTATCGACGTATTTTTCCTATTTTAAAAGTGTATATTCGCACAATATGTTCAAAATAAATATTTCTCCTATTTTTATTGCGGAGATCCCCGTAAGTAACGGGAGTTCCCGGGTTTTTCTCGCTTTACCTGGCATGCACATATGTATACTCCTGGTATAAATAGGCTTCCGAATGCATTTTTGGCTAGTTAAATTGTGCTTGTGCGTTAATAATATTCGAGGTAACAAAACAAATATGGGAAGAGGGAAAGCATTGTCTGCAGAAGAAAAGGCGTCAATTGATGCGTATGAAAAATGTGGGAAATCACAACGTGAAATAGCGAAGCTTATAAACCGATCGAGACATGTTATTTACCTGTACCTGTACCGCCTCGCAAACAACTAAGGGGTGCAGAAGAATAAAAAATGATGTGGCTCCTCAAGTGTCCAAAAGTACAGTGCATCGAGTATTGAAGGATTTCCCTAATTTAGTATGTGAAAAAATGCAAAAAGCGCCTAAACTGAAATCTCATCATATGCAGGTACGCTACAATTTTGCTGAAGAGTAGTTGCATTGGACGCACGAATGGTCAAAGGTACATACTTAGACAGTGCATTTTTTCTCATAACAAATAATTAGTTCCTTCAAGCCTATGTAATTAAAGCTTGGGTCTTTTACTTGCTTTTCAGATTATCTGGTCTGACGAAAAAAAATTTAATTCAGCTGGTTCTGACGGAATGCGTTATTATTGGCGTGATCTGAGACATGAGCCTCGTTATTTTTCAACCCGAAACTTTGGAGGCGGTTCCGTCATGGTATGGGGGGCATACAGCGGTTTCGGAAAAGTGGCCTTAGCTTTTATTTCTCATAAAATGAAAAGCGGAGATTACCAGGCAGTGCTAGAAGAACATATTAAGCCCTACCTTGGACGTTTCCGCTCTGCAAAATTGACTTTCCGGCAGGACAACGCAGCCATACATGCGAGCAAGTCTACGAAGGATTGGTTGGCAAAGTCAAAGATCCCCGTACTCGCGTGGCCAGCGATCTCTCCAAACCTTAACCCAATGGAAAATGTTTGGGGCATGATGGTACGCGATGTCTATGACAACGGAAAGCAGTACACAACGGTCGCAGAGCAGAGGGAAGCGATCAAATCAGCATGGAACAACGTCACCGCGAAAAGTCTCGAAAATCTGAATAAATCGATAGTAAAGCGAATGAAAATGGTATTCAAAAATGACGGAAATACTATTAATTACTAATTTTGTGAATAAAATCTTTTTATATGTACGTATTTTGTTGAATAAATT
>NC_046664.1:103624491-103703510 GCF_010883055.1 Belonocnema kinseyi | reverse complement strand
TGGAATTGCGAGCTCTATATTTTAGGAAAAATCGTTAACTCGACTCATTTATTCACTCAAAAAATTTGGTGCAGTTTGTTCCAATAGAAAAAAAATTATCCTCAAAAAATGGGGTGGCCCTATAAATATGGGACACACTGTATAATCAAATTCCAAGCTAAAATCTTTATTCTTCAATTTCTACTGAAAGCCACTTTTATAACTGTTATAATTGTTACAGTGCGATACCTCTACTATAAATCTTTATTTACCCCCAACAGAATAAGTGTTTGCTATCAAATATTTTTTAAGCGTATTCAGCCTCCTCATAATTCGAGAACAAGATTGTATTATGTTTTAAAATTGAAGATTACATTTACAGTCGCTGTAAATGATTTTCAAAAGCTAAGAAATTTGAACCGCCAAATTCTTGAAAGATTTACTTGGAATTGCTTAACTTTGTCTCGTCAAACTCATTTTCTCCCAATTGAGCAAATTAATTTTCATATGTTATTTTTTGTTTAAACTGAAAATTGCAATTTTAATATCGATCATCAACCGAGATGTTGCAGTTTTAGGCATCTGTCTCTTTGAGATTGTAAACTTCCAAATTTTATTTCTCGGAACTGGATAATTTTGTTTAATCATAATTTTTTGGGTTCAATTCAAAATTTTAGACATTTTGTTAATAGATAGGATAAACATTTGATCACTTTCAATTATTGAATTAATTTTTTATCAAATAAATTTTTTTAAAGAAACTGATAATATTTTGGTATGAATAACATTCTCTAATTTGATATCTCAGTAACTCAGTATAATAAACTTGAGTGTACTTAGATTTAATATTTTATTAAGTGTACTCACTGAATTTATTCTTATTAATTTAGAGTATACATTTCGTGAGAAAGAATTCCTAATATTTTAAATCCCATGGTAAATGAATGAATAGAAAATAGAAAGAGTTAAATTTTATTTAAAATGTTGTGAATCATAACGTTTCGGCTCGATCCGAAAATGGCGGAAACAATCGAGGAGTATTCTCAAACGAAACTATATGAAAAATCAAGAATGATGATTTCATAGTTTGCTATTCGTATCAGGTTTCTGTTAACTTCATATTGACTATATCAATTTCTAAAATACGTTTTCGAGATTATGATATTCAGTATTTTTCTTATTCAAATTATTTTTCGAAAATTCAGTAAAAAGAGCATCATTTTTTCATAGTGTTAATTCTTGAAATGGAGATTCATAGTATTTCGTATTTAGAATACTATTTTGTTGTCTTCGTGTTTTAAGTACTCGTATGATAACATTAAACTTCGGTACTGTAATACGAATAGGTGTAATAAAACCTCGGTTTTCCCTATTTTGGAACGATATTATACTAAATTTTAATTCATTTTGTTCATTTATTCTAACAAAAGGTCTCTAAGTGTATGTTTGAAATTTATTATACTATTATACTATTTATAATACATAAGGTGCATTCTTTTAATTTATAAGAATGCATAAATAATTACTAGCTTTTAGCAACATTTGATAAAATTCTTATCATTTAGACATTTTCATTTTAATTTCAGCTAGCCTTCGATGCAAAGTTCAAATTCAATTTTAAAGTTAGAATATTAAATTTAGGTTTAAGTATGTTGTACCTTAAACAATTTTTTTAACTCTAATGTTCCAATAAATTACTTGTATTAGATGCTTTTGTTTTTACTGTCAAATTCTTACTAAATAATATTTGTCGAACTATAATCATTCGATTCTTTTTTTAAGCTAGAAAATTAAATTAAAATTTTAATATTTTTTACTTATAATACATCTGAAAGTAATAAATCCATTAAATTTTCGAGCTTTACAATTTGAAAAGAAATCATCAATTAAATAAATATTTAAATTAAACATTGAGCTATTAAAATTTAAATTAATTAAATTGAAATATTTTCAAGGAACATTTTTAAATCCACCTGTTCATATAAAATGCGTAAAACAAAAATAAATAGAACAAAAATATATTCCTCTGTTAACCGTGGCTTATCAGCGTAAAATCTTCGCTGAGATTTTCTCAACAGAATTTAAGCGATACATTAGCGTAATTAGCTAGAGCGCCCGATATAGGCTTAGGTTTTAGGTTGTTTAGGTAGGGTTCGAATACCCAGCAGGTGCTATATTTCATGGCGTTTGACCGTTCGATTATGTTTGTAAGCGACCTTACGTGCAATTACATCAGTTAACAAATAAATTGAGTGCAGCTGTTATCAGTAAAACATCTTTTTGTGCCAATTTATCATTGTATTGCATCATTAATAATAATCTATTTCGAGCTGCATTAATGGAACGTCTAACGAAGATTCTAGAACGCCTGCCTTACATTTTGAAACGTATATAAGAATCTCTGCTTATTTTTCTTCCTCATAACTCGATCTTCCTTTCGTTGATGTACTCTACCCCCGACTTCTACATGCACTGTTACATTGAGTCCCTAACGGTCGAACCTTTCGTTACTCTAGCGACTGAACCATTTAATTCTTATTCTTAATTTTTGTAAGTTAACCTTTGTGAGATGGCCCAGCGTGAAAATGAATTGCTTTAATTTTCTTAGACTAAGTCACCTTCTAACAATGATCTCCAGGTTTTCAAACTAGATTTCTCTCCGTGATGATTTGAAATGAGCCAGTGGATTTAACATTACTTTCCAAATATATAAAGAGACAAACAAATACGTGTAGAAAGTAGTAATAGTACGCGTAGCATCATCTATCATCTAAAGAATGAAGATTCGATTGTAAATAGGGAGGAACAAGCGCTGGAAGCTCTCTTCGTGTCGTCACGATTATTATTTCTGAGATTTTGGAGGAACGAGAAAACGGTGTGAAGTGGCTATCTCTGCCCACGTAATAGCGGCTTCTGACGTACAACTTGAAGTAACGACCGACGTGGGGCCTAGAAAAGTTATAAAAGACTTAGACTAACGTGCAGCGCGTATCTCTGTCCTACCTGGCCTGACCTGGGGCGCACCTTGTGTGTAAATGTAAATGCAACGAGGCTTCTTGCACACGCGCTAGTCAGCCACTATAATCCTAATGCCAATGTGAATATTATTCTTGAGGCTTGCTTGCATGGTTATGCACCAAGTACGAACTGCACGAACCGAGATGGCTAGATGAGCACTCGATCGTATTATCCTTGATAAAATTATCATTTTATCGATACTGCTTGTGCAGCCGACCGAAGAAAAGCAGATACCAGCTCTAAATTCTCAATAGATTCTAGATTACACAAGTGAAATCGACCGAGAGAAATAAGAGGAGCTTCCTTTTGATATATTTCAAGATACTTTAGGAGACTTCAGTACTCACTTTACAAATTATCAACTTCTCGTGTTATTCTTTTTCTCATAAATCCGAACTATTTAGACTCTAAATAAAAATTGGGGTTACGGGTGAGAAGTATGTCGTAAAATAAAATTTCTAGGACCAACACCGTTCACTTAGCGCTGTCAGGCTTTTGGAGGTAGATTTAGGAGATTTAGAACTGCAGTTCTAAGATGATAACAGGATTATATCAATTATTATGATGACCTATCAGTGCTTGTGCTTTTGAAGGGGATTACACTCCATCCATCTCTCCATTAAGTAACTGACTATTTAACCATTACGTCCAATTGTTGTTTTTTTACTGAAGGAGCTGAAGCATTGTCAGCTCGTTTACACAGATTTACACCACCACCACCATCAGCTGCAGCAATAGCAGCCGCAGCCGCAAGATAGTAATCAGATAATCGTTGGCTCGACATTCTTCATCCAGATTTGAATCTCTGCGAGACCTGTCTGGCGTCCCGTTATTCCACGGGTTCTACTTTAAGCATTTTCTCCTTCTTCTCTTCTCATAGCATTGTCATCTCCATTTCGAGTGACTCCTTATTTCTTTCTCCTTGCTTCTTGCACTCAAAAGTCTCCTTTTCCTTTTCACTTGCCCCACTTTTCTTCTTTTATCTCCCAGCCACGATTCATATCGCGTGACATAAGTTTCAAAGAGGTATTAAATTTGCCCTCAAGGAGGATATGATACTCACTTGTCATCAAAAATAGGATTAAAGAGAAAGAATGGGATAATTTTGATACAATTTTGATTTTGATACATTTTATACATTGCGTCGCAGGGTACACATTGTAAGTTGACACAAAAAAATTAAAAATGTAGACATCACAAATATTTTCAAGTTTCTATATCATACAAACTAAATCTTGAGGTATCACTTTTTGATCCAAAAGAAGAGCAATGTATCGAAACTAGTATTGGATCACAAATGACCTAATTGGGTATACACTGCATTAGAATTACAGGTTAGAAAGCAAATTTCCACATGTTGTGTAGAATGATGTCTCTTGCAGGTTTAATTCTATGACTTTGCATGAATTCATACGACCTGTTGAAAATCACTACACTCAGAGTGTGTAAAAAAAGGACTCACGTTGACATAGTAAAATTCTCCAGACTGGTAAAATTACCGACTGCGTATAAATTTCTAGTTCCTAACTAAAATTTCTCCACCAAATAGTGATTTTAAATTCGTCCGTATAATATTCCACATTTGTGTAATTTTCGCGATAGAGCTTTTTTCGCTCGTTTGTTCGCGTGTTATGAGCGAACGTAAATTTTAGTTTGCAAACTTTATAGCTCACTATCGGCGAAAGCATAAATGCGAGTGACTGATTTTAAATGATAAATTGTATACCATATAAGCTTGCGTAATTATAAATATATTCTTAATATGATCTTAATGATTTAAGTATTTGAGGTTAGGTTGATATTTTGGAGAAATTAACCACTTTTCGTTGTTTTATTTAACGTCACATATTAAATTTCAGTTCAGTTGACAATTTTACACTTTTGTACAATTTTAGAAATTTCTATACTAATTTCACCCCGCTGCGCGTGAGTCCACTTTTAACATACGTTTAGCGTACTAAAATTCCAGAACCTTTTTTTACAGTGTACATTTATTTCTCACATGACAGGCTACTCACTAATTTAGTAATTATTTTGGTTCTTGTATGCCACCGATGAGGTCAAACATCACTTATAAAAACAAAATACTTAGATTGAAGATTGCGGAAATTAATTATTCTCTTGAAAATAATTAAAGGAATTAAAAATATTTATCTAGAAACGTAAAGCGAA
Organism: Belonocnema kinseyi; assembly: GCF_010883055.1. Lineage (NCBI taxonomy): Eukaryota > Metazoa > Arthropoda > Insecta > Hymenoptera > Cynipidae > Belonocnema > Belonocnema kinseyi. The sequence goes on along the minus strand of NC_046664.1, from coordinate 103,698,341 downwards.
TTCTGTTAAAGAATCAAAACCTTTCACACTAAATTTCAATGTTTCTAATATTTATTCAAAAGTGGATGTATATGGAGCACAATATAGAAACAGTCGACAACTGCACAGTTACACACTGAAAATTACAATTACATTCAAATCTTCCTAATTAGATGTCAATTTAAAAACAAATATATACAATGCATTTTATTATTTTCAAGAGAATTGTAATCATTTCGAAGTGGAAAGTATCGAATGTTATTTCGATTTGAAACTTTCTTTGGTCCTGTGGTTGTCATGTATAGTGTATCAAAAAAATGATTTTTTTATTAATTGCAAGTAAAATTTTTGTACAGGTGAGAAGAATTAATTAACACAATCATTACAATTATTTCTAACCTCAAAAAACTAACGTGGCTTCAATATAACAAATCAATAAAAATATAAATAAATATATAGAATAATATAATAATATAATTATTTAAATATATAAAATCAATATAGCAATATAAAATATTGGAAATAAAAATGGTATTATATTTTTCAAAGACAAACATATACTAGATTAGAATACCTCCTGCCTGTATCGCCAAAATAAATCTTCTTACAAAATTTACATTTTATGAGATATAGCACACCGGATCGATAAGTTTTGTAAACTATTTGTATCCTGATTTTAAAAAAGGAAATATACAAAGATTATAGCAATTAGCAAAATAAAAATTATTATAAAATTTCCTCGAAGACTCTCTTAAACGTTCAGAAAGACTTTCAATATAAGTTAAAGAGACTTTTAGTTCAGTTTAATTATAAGTTTTAAATCCACTTGTTTTTTTTTTTTTTAATAAATATTGTATATTTCCTGAATTCTATTTCCAATAATGCCATTAATAAATGGAAGTAGATAATTATTTTGCAATAAGGTTATTTTAAGTATATCTACGATTTATTTTATAAATCTAATATCAAATAATATTACATATCTGTTTATTAGACCTTCAATTACGTCGACTAGTATCACTTTTGAATAACAAAATAATATTTTTGGATTTAGTGTAAATTTCTATTTCCATTTTCCAACGTAACTTTTTCACTTTCAACAAAAATTAATTTGCAGGAAATTTAACTTTTTGTAAAATTATAAAAGGTATTTGTTTTTTATTTCAATACTTGTAAATGTGAGAAAATGCTAGCCATTTTCCTAATGTAAAATTACAAGTTTGTTCAGTTTAATACGTTGATATCTCACATGAAAAGATATTCTAAAACTTTTTCTCATGTAAAACTACAAGTTTCTTCAATCTAATTAATACGTTAATGTCACATATGAAAAGATATTAGTTTTGATAATTACATCGAATATGTGGTGAACAGAAGTCAGTATAGCGTGACTTGCCTGATTGCACATTTAGAACTACTAAATACAAACCACAGTAGTAACTCCCGCCAATGGTCAGACAAAGGCAGCTAGTGGAATCCTGATTGCCTGTTAAGGGGATTTATTAGACTGGCAAAACGGAATTCCATTTTAAAACCGCAATTTTGAATATTGTTTTCTGCTTTTTCGGATACGGCATCTAAATGTGAGTCTATTTTGCTGAACAGCGCCGGTTTTCGGAAAAATGTATATATTTTGTTTAATAATCAAAAAGAACAGAACAATAGAGAAAACTTGCAGTGACACTCAGTGTGGATTCTTGCAGCATTCTCATCGACTCTCGTGAAACTCAAGAGGTAGGAACCCTGGGGCGCGCAAAATAGCCCGTCGAATTGGTCGTAAATCATGAACCTTTCATTGTTATGAGATGCAGATCAGTTACAAAAAATCAAAGTATGAAAGCATGGTTTGATTTAATTTTAATTAGTAGAATTAATTTATTCATATAATTGGAAGAAAGTGAAAACAACATTCATGAAAACCGGTTAATATTTGCAATAGAGGAGAGTACCCAAATATGAGATACCAACTCTGTTTGGCGTGATTTTCGGAATTCTATGTACTGAATTTAAAAGTAATATAGGTCATTTTAAAGGAAATTTAGTTTCCCATAAGGAGCTCAAATAAAAAATTTTATTAAAAAAATTTTATGCTGAAAATACAAAAAATGTAAAAAAGTGCTTTTTTCAAAGTCGTCAAACTATTCTCATAATATGAGATACCCCAGGAAATAGCTAATAAAATGCAAAATAAAGTATTATTTTTAATGAAAAACTTTATTCTATGTTTCCGAAGTATAAATTTACTGCTATTTAGATATATTTAGTTTTTTCAGTAGTCACAAGCACTTTTGTAACCAATTTCCCCCGCGCAGCCACAGTGTTATATAAACCACAGGTATCTCATATTATGAAAACAGCACCGCGCAACTATGCAGTTACTATGTCTGACCTGTACAATGAAAAACTTCAACACTATCGATATTTTCCTACTTAGTTATTCAATCCCCATCACTCCAAGGCAAACTTTACTGCTAAATACATATTTAATGAATAATAAATAAGGTTTAAAGAATTCCCTTCCAAGAACTCGACAACCATCGATTTCACAAAAAGTTCGCCTATAATCTTTAGAAGCCCAATGAAAAATGGACTATACCACGAAATTACTCTTTTTTCAAGGGCTACAAGTTAATGATAGAACCAACAGAGTGGGTCTCTTAGTTTAGCAGATACCCCACTATCTCATATTACGAGAATATCTCATATTCGAGTACTCTCCTCTAATAACAGAAATTTTAAAGTGCACATGAAAGTATAGCCGGATACGTCGTAGCGTTTCGAATCATGCGGAACGAACTATCCTTTCATTGACATGAGATTCTTGCCGCTTACGAAAACCAACATGTGAAAGGATGATTGGATTCAGTTTTAATTACCAGAATTAGTTTTCTTTATATAATTAGCAGAAGGTGAACAAAATATTCCTGAAAATCGGTTAATAATTGCAGTAAGAATGGAGTGGTGAGGTCCATACAAAAGTGTAGCTTTGCCGACAATTGAAACCGAGTTTGACACCTACTCCCTCAATGTGAATAGTAAGTACTTAATCTAAACTGCTGATTAAAAAGTGTTATTAAATTCGAATAATAAGTTTTACTAAATGAATTAGCAGTTTGCTAGTTAGCAATGTGAGAAAAGCTTACTTAAGCAATTACTGATTTCTGTCGATACAAATGATCATTTTCATTTTGTGCACTCGAATTTAAAATGATGAACATTGAAATAAGGTTAAATGAAAAATGGGGTTAAAAATATGAGTGGTAAGTACTCTATCTATATATGAACGGGAAAAACGATTAAAATGTAGGTTTTTGAGACATGTACATCATTCTTGAATCGCAGATTTCCACAGCTTTATATTCGGTAAATATCACTTTACGAGTTTCCAAGCTGGAAACCAGGTTTCGGTTAAATATTGAAATTAAAAAGAAACATCATATTCTGGTAATTTATCCACCTACTTTTATTTGAGATAGATCTTCTTAATCTTTATACAGTTTCCACATAAATTGTTCCATTGATGACAAATGATACTTTAAAAACTTCTGTCAAAATTACTCTATTTTTTGAAGCGCTACCACACACACACACACACACACACACACACACACACACACACACACACACACACACACACACACACACACACACACACACACACACACACACACACACACACACACACACACACACACACACACACACACACACGCACGCACACGCGCGCGCCTGCCTAAAATTGTAAATTGTAGCAAATTGGTATAAAGTTTACAAGATTCAAAATAGTTGTGTCACATTAAAAACGTTACGAAATACATTGTCCTGTTAATTAAAGGTTTATTGATTATCATATAGCGCTTCGAAAAATAGGATAAATTTGAGACAAGTTTTCAAAGTATCATTTGCCATCCATAGAACAATCAACGCCCCCCCCCCCCCCCCCCCCCCCCCCCCCCCCGAGGAAGTAGGGTTAGCATGCGTGGTGTGCGTCATACCCCTTAGTTACGCATTGCCTAACCCCGCAGGTTTGTGCTCCGTCCCGTTAATGTACTTCAAGAATCATCAGAGTTCAGTAAACTAAAGAAATAATAAATGTTTACAATTTTGAACTACAGTGAACTCTCTCTAACTCGAAGATGTACGGGAACGCAAAGATGTTCGTGGTATAGAGGTTTCGAGTTAAAGAGATTTCGAGATAAAGGTAGGTATCCATTTGAACTAAGGCTAAATTGAACTAAAGCCCATTTGAACTAAAACAGTTAAATAACGCTTAATACTTTTGGCCTGTAGAAAAAGAAAAGATAGATGGGATATTAATTATTTTAAATTGTAGAGTTAATTTCAATTCGTGGCGTTGTCTACCGCGGCGTGTACAAACATTGTTGGTTAAAATTTAAATTTAACCAATAAGGATTGTACACGCCGCGCCACACAACGCAACGCCACGAATTGAATTTAACTCTACCATTTAAAATAGCTAACATCCCATCCCATCTATCTTTTTGTACAGGCCAAAAATATGCAGGCTTATTCAACTGTTTTAGTTCAAATAGGCTTTAGTTCAATTGAGCCTTATTTCAAATGGATACCTATCCGATATAAAGAGGTTTATATTTACACGATTCAAGTTATAGAGGTCGAAGAGGAATAGAAATAAATTTGTGAATCAAGAAATAAAAAAGTGTCAAAGAATATATTTGACATTCTTTTTATATATTTACCAATATAAAAATGTTGTCATCAATATCAGACCTCTCTAAATAAGTTTTTAAAGTATTCAAAGAACGTTTTGCATCATTATTTGAAATATACTGTTCATAATTGTTGTTTATATCCTTATCATCATCATCATCATCATCATCATCATCATCATCATCATCATCATCATCATCATCATCATCATCATCATCATCATCATCATCATCATCATCATCATCATCATTATGTTCATTGACAGATTATAAAATATCAGCATCGCTTAATTGATCAAAAGTTGTTAAAACTTTGTCATTTTAAAAAAAATTATCAAACGAAATGCTTTTTTCGTTCTGGCTGGAATTCCGAATTCACTTACAATATCTTCTTTGCTTTTAGTAGGATTTGAATCGACACTTTCTAAAATTTTCACTTTTTCTTCTACGCTTAAACAATTGAACTTGCGTACCAAGTTAGCCATCGTGAGAACTGTTTGATACTGCACAGTAAGAAAAAGTGTTCAAAATGATACCGAAATCAATATCATTTTGATATGCAACAAAAATGATATCGAATTCAAGAGCATTTTGATCGGCCGGAGTGAATGATCGACTTTTGAGATCATAATGATTTGATTCGGGTTCATGCATAAAGTCAAACCAAGATGGCTGACGTTCTTAGAGTACTTTACCTCCCATGCAAGCTTTTTATGGTTTCTGACCGTGCAGTGTAATTAAAAACTTGAAAAAATAATGAAATCTGATATTAGAAAATATCACCTGTTAACTGTAGTTGTCACTTGCGTGCCGTCAGATACAATTTTTAGATTATGTCTTTATGACACCGGCATCAAGAACTACCGGCCTTTTTGTTTAGTCCGACAAATGAACCAAAAAATAAGATCAAATTGATCTGAATGAACAGATCTCATTATGATCTCGAGAGTCAAATGATCGTTGGAGCAAAATGCTCTGAAACAAAATTGATCCTTTTTTTTACTGTGTGATGATACGTAAAATAAATAATTTGTACTATAGAGTTTTATGTACAATAACTTCGAGTTAACAAGGCTAATTTTTTTTGTGATATTTCGAGTTTTAGAGGTTCGCGGTGACCAAATCAATTCGAGTTATAGAGACTTACTATCTACATTGTATTTCTTCGAGTTAAAGAGATTCTTTCAAGGGACCGGAATTTTCTTCTAGTTAGGGGGGACTACGAGTTATAGTTCATCAATACCTGCAACATCATTTGAACTATTTCACACACAGATATGTTATGTTCATAACATGTAAACCTACAGATTTCTCCATTTATGATTTTGTCAGTGAAACTTAATTGTGTTTAAATTGTGTTAATTAATAGGGTTTGAAGGACTGAAATAACGAAACCTATTCAATAAGAATAATCATATATGTAAAATTGATTATAGTATAAAAAATCTGCCCGCTTTGCGGGAACATTCTGATCACGCGCTTCGCGCACGGTTTACAAGCTTGAGCGCGCCTAAGCGCGAGTCTTATGAATCTCGCGCTTCGCGCTCGGATATTTATTCTTTGCATTTGAAATGCTTGACTAAAGTTTTATCAAAATAATATCTTTTAGATTGCAGTATTTGTATGCGTTTTCTTATCCTGAATTTTCTACTTAATTAAGTATAGTTCAAGATGAAGCTCTGCAGGCTTTAAGGGCATGTGACACAGCTAAATACCTATATTACCGACCTCACTTTTTCGGTTCACTGAATGTTTTTTTGAACCTAAGAACTTTTTTTGTCAATAAGATATCGAGCTGAAACTTTGGAAGATTTATTAGAGTACAATAAAGTACGTTTAGGTACTGCATTTTGGTAGGAACTTCACTGAAAATTATTTTATCTTTTTTCTGAACCTCAACATTTTTTGAACGTTCGAACTTTTTTTATACATAAAATATCGGCCTTAAACTTTGAGAAATGCAAGAGCCGAAAGAAAACTACGTTTAAGTACAAAGCTTAATAATAAAAGATGTAAAAAAAATGTATTTCAACAATCAAATCCAACGGCATCAGCCGGTAACGTTGTACACGAAAATACGAAACCTGGCGGCCACTAGACGAGGCTCTAGAGAGTTCGTATTTTCGTGTACAACGTTACCGGCTGATGCCGTTGGAATTGATTATTGAAATATATTTTTTTACGTCTATTATTATTAAGCTTTGTACTTAAACGTAGTTTTCTTTCGGCTCTTGCATTTCTCAAAGTTTGGGACCGACATTTTATGTATAAAAAAAGTTTGAACGTTCAAAAAATGTTGAGGTACAGAAAAAAGATGAAATAATTTTCAGTGAAGTTCCTACCAAAATGCAGCACCTAAACGTACTTTATTGTACTCTAATACATTTCCCAAAGTTTCAGCTCAATATTTTATTTACAAAAAAAGTTCTTAGGTTCAAAAAAACATTCAGTGAACGGAAAAAGTGAGGTCGGTAATATAGGTATTTAGCTGTGTCACATGCCCTTAAGGTACATATTCGTATCATGACACTCGCGCTGCGCCCTCGATTTTCGACAGACATTTGTGAACATGTTTTATTCAATCTTTTTTTTCGTAACTTTGATCGAGTTTCCACAATTTTTTTTATTTTTTATTCTCAATGTTATTTTTCACGAATAAAACAAAAAGTACGCGTCCTATCAAGAATTGATTCTTATCGAAATTGTAGATCTTTTTTGTGATCACAATCTTTGTTGATTCATATTTTTTCTTATCCTGCATAGTTTGACCACAAAATGGAATTTTGGATTTTTCATTATTTTTTGTGTGATCAAAATTTGAATTTTCGATTTTCTAAGAAAATCCAAATATTTGTTATGATAATCCTACAGGGTTTTCAAAAATCAATGTTTTTCTTCTCTTGGCTACACATAACTCTGAGAATATTTTTTTACTCGAAAAAAGTCATCAGGCTAAATTGTTCATATTATTTAATACTATAAATATCCGTACATAAAATTTTCAAATTCAGAAAAAAGTGATCTCAAAAATGTTCAAAATGCGCTCACTTTTTGACTTTTTATCCAAAATGGTTGGTTAACGAGCTAGTTCTTTCTTTTAGGATCTACAAAAAGTATGCCAAAGATCGATTTGATCGGTTAATTTTTTCGAGAGTTATCATGTTTACAGCCGCACGGTCGGACAGACAAGACGTCATCGTAAAAACTTCATTTTCAGATTCAGGGGGTCTCGAAACGTGGAGATCCATTGAAAAACTGTAGTGTCGAATTTCCGACAATTCTAATACTTTCTCAATCATAAATGATGAGATTGTAAAAAATTATCCACGCCATAAGTATGAAACTGTCTAAAGATAAGAATGTGCTTCGAAAATTTATTTTAATACGTACCACGTACATATTTGTAGATTCTTACGTGGCTTTGAGCTATAAAAGACATGTAAACAGTATAAATGGGGGACCAGAATAGTTTACACCAACAACAGTTTTTTCGAAATCATATGGCATATTGCTATAAATTAATTTGGGAAATGCTTTTAAAGATACAGTGAAACTCTTCAATAGTATTATGAAAATAGAATTAAATTATGTCGAAAAAATCAATTTTTTAAAACACATGAATCTATTTTGATATATAGAATGAGGATTTGCGTCTTGAATTGAGCCTCTAGAATTCGTGTGTTTTCTGTGTAAGCAGAATGCTAGGCCTCCAGTGACACAATAAATAAAAATAGAATACCACCTTCAATGCTGGTATATTGTCTAATTATATCAGGAATTCCCATTAAAGAACAGTAACGGATCTTTGTTCGAATTTGTATTTGTCATGAATAAACAAATCGAGTGACAATAAATAGAGAGACTGCATAAGAAAGGCGGTGACTTGAAACGGTTGACCGTTTCGATCGGATATAACCAGAAAACCACGAACCGGATAGGTTCCTCCTTTTTTGTTATTCTCGCCTTTTTCCTGTTCTGATTTTTTTATCCGTCACGCGGATGACGATCGTGATATTTTGGGTTTCAACAGTAGAAATAATGACTAAATCCACTACTTCTGATATTTCTGTGTCACAGAAGTTACGTATAGTCCGTCTCATTTTGCTGGATCACTGAAGAACACCTAACGTTTGCTATCGATGCTTCTTCTAATCACGATGTAATAATTCATCATTCTTCGTAGAATTTCTAAATTTTCTCTTAACGCTCTTACATTTTAACGCACAAAATATGTGGTGTCGTTGCCTCGACGCCTGCGCCCTCGTGACACATACTTGGTTGTTTTCTCTAAAATTCCATCATCACACTTCGTGAAAGAAGAATTAAATTGGGTTTAAATAAGAAATATTAAAATGATAACATCGAAATGGGTTCAAGAACAAAGAAATTTGCCCTAATCTGGTGGCTGCAAGCAAAAGGAAAAATGCAAACCAGCGCTATGATTTTAAAGATATTTATAAAGAACCCAGACCCCCCCCCCAAAAAAAAGGTATCAAACACACGAGAAGAAACGTTAAAAGAAAAAGGTAAGAAAGATACAAATCTTTTGTATTGAGTTTTTTCTGTACCACAAAAAATAATTCCAAATTAGTTACCACAGATTCTGAAGAAATAGATTTTCCTTTCACGCAATTTTCTTTTGAATTGAAGAATCACCAAATTGAATGATTTCAGTTCAAAAGTTTAGAAAATAGGGCAATGTCAAAACCTTCAAAATTTAATATGTTAAGCTTAGATCATTGGAAATTATTTATACTTAAAAGCGTTAAAAATTAAATAATTAAAAATTACAAACTTTTGAAATTGAACAATTATTATAAATTCAAAGCGATCAAGATTTGCCATTTTTATATTGAAAACTAAATTGAATCATTCAAATTTGAAGCTTCTGAAATTCTAGAATTTAAAATTGTTATTACAGAACAAAATTATAATTCGACCTTCAAGCTAATTAGGCGAATTTTTATAAAATCAAAGAATGAATTTAATTATACCAAAGAAAATTTTAAACTAAATAATAATTTTAAATGGGAAATAATAAAATAGAAAAAAAATCTACTCCAGAACCTTGAAACTTAAAGAATTCAAATTTGATTTCAAATTGACAAAATTTATATTCATCAAAAATTGTGATCTCAAAACTTTTTTTGTAATCAAAGCCTTTAAAATTTCAATTATTTGTGTTTAATTCAAATCACATAAAAACTAATAATTTTTAAATTGCTAATTAAACTTTCCCAAATTCAAACAATTTTCTTCAAATCTTAAAAACATGACAAAAGTTTAATTTCCTTTCAAAAACAACGTATTTCCCTCTCGAGAAATTCTGCGAGTTCAAGTGTAGGTCCCTGCTGATTTCAAATGGATTCGGTCAGCGATGATTGTTTTTCGTATGTTATTCTCCAAAAAACCGAAGTTGATTACAGTTGACTTGTAACCACTCTTAATGATATCACCGATGGTTATAAATATTTACCAAAGATTTGGATGTAACATTTACTTAATCTAATAAATTGTTTCTTCAAAATGTCACATTTTTAAACCAATTTATTTCTTAATGCCGAGGGGTCGATCACTCTAATATTTCTGACACATTCACTAAATATTCTCATACACGTATTCTTTCAATATTCTTGGTATTCTGGATATTCTTTCTAATCTCAGATATTTTGGATATTTCAAAATATTCCGAAGTACCCCGAAATATTAAAAAATATTCTGACATATTCCTCTATTTTCCTTTGCGGTCTATACATTTTCAAAGATTGCAAGTTATTTAAAATTATTCTAAAAAATGTCAAGAAATTCAAAAAAAAATTATGTATTATTGTGTAATTACAAAATATATTCAAGTGTTTAAAAGGATTTTAATGAATTTCAAAATAATGTAACGGGATTTAACAATTCTTTTGAATTAAAAAGATGAAAGTTTATAAATGAATTTCTAAAGATTTCAAGTAATTTCTAAGAATTTTAAAAGATTTTAGAAAATTTCCAAAAAGTACAAGAATTTTCAAGAGATTTTAAAGACTTTAAAATACTTTTTATGAGTTCAAGAGATTTTTAGTAATTTTGAGGGGTTTTCTGGCATTTCAATTGATTTAATATAGTTTAACATTTTTAATAATTTTTCAAAAATTCAAAACAGTTTAAGGATCTTCACGTAATTTAAAAATATTTTTATGTATTTAAAGAAATTTTCAGGAGTTTCAAGGGATTTAACGGGAGTTATTTGATTTAAATTTTTTTAAAGTTTATAATCGAATTCCAAAGTTTTCGAATTATTTAAAACAGTTCAAAATATTTTTAATGAATTTAAGGGATTTTAAGTAATCTTTAGGAATTTCGGTTGAATTTAAATGAGTTTTAAGATTTTAAGGTAATTCTAAAATATAAATAATGTTCTTGAATTCTTTAAAGTCTGTTAAATCTTTTGAAATCTTTTAAAATATATTGAAATATTTTTGGATTAACTTGAAATCTTGATTAAGCACATAAGATATACAATAATAATTTGTAATATTTCTAAAATCTAAAATCTTAGTACATATATTATTATTAGCAATATTATTTACAGAATGGGTCACAAAAATTTGCAGATGGCCTTGCACAGCTGTAGGTCATATTTCAGATTTTTTGCTGCATACTTCATGATAGGCTAGCCGAGAGGCTTTAGGCGTTAGGAATGCGAAAGTTATAGGGTTCGAACCCCCGCAGCGAATAAAAATTTTCATAGCGTGCGATTATAAATAGTGTAGTGATTGTGTAATAGTAAATAATTGTGTCCTTAAACCTGTAAACAAATATTAGAGCATAATAGCAATAATATAATAATGCAAAAGATTAATATTTTTGTGGCGAAAAATCGGTTAAGATTTTATAGAACTGTTCTCTATAGTTTCGGGACTAGCCCAACGCAATGTAAAACTAAGACTAAGTAGTTCCGTGAATTAATCTCTTGAAATTTCTTTAAGCGCAATTAATATTATTTTTGATCAACATTTTACGCGATAAAATACATGAACATTGCCAAAACTATAACTTGTAGACAAATCACAATGAGAAATATCTTGATTATGGAAGCGTATTAAAGTTTTGTGACATAATTTTTCGACGCAAGTACATAAATCATTCACTAATCGCACAACATTCTGATATGACATTTATGCATTTATGATTATTTTGTAATTAACTCTTTTAAAAATTATATTACGTAATTATACAGTTACGTTTGCGAATTTATTTAATGAAGAGTTTACCACAAATTGATTATTTAATTATTATCTAAAAATATTGATTAAATATCAGTATTAATTTGCTTCTGACAGAACTTATTGAAAAAAATGAAAATTTTCAAAAATAAACATTCCCTTGGGCCATTTGTTTAATATATTTGCAGTGAACAATTAAATATAGCCTCTGTTGATAATGTCTCGTGGTGTTTAACCATTTTTGAAATAGTCTCAGTTGTTAAGTATAAAAGAGGAGATGTAAAGCTAAAGAAAAAAGGAATATTGAAATAGGCTCATACAATTGTTTATAACAATAGAAATATGTATATATACACACATAAATTTATTGAATAAAAAGTTAAAATGAAAAATCATGATGTTTAAGGGCCTTAAAATTTTAAGAAGAAGTCTTAAGCACTCTTTTATAAAATACAAAAAAGAGTTGAGAAGATTACTTATTTCATAATTTTCTAGCTTTTTATTTAATTTGAATAAATATAATTTTAATTTTCTGTTATAAAAAACTACAAATAAGTGGGATTTATCATTAAATATTACTTTTGACTTATTTTTTAACTATATATATTCAAATTATAACCAAGTTTCTCGATTGCTGGGACCGTCAAGATTAATGCGACATTTATCTATGTTGCGCTTCTAATTACAAATTTTGGTTAAAGTTCTATCACATTTGTCATTGTACTAACAGCTAATTTGACAAATAAAGGGTTTTCAATAAGAGCGCTACAAAAGTTTTTTTTTAAATAAAACAAAAACGGTTTGGGATATAAATGAAATTCTTTATTCATGTGAAAGTACATTCGATGCCATTATATATGGAACTCGATTTCTTTTGCATGGCCACCACGGGCACGCTTGCAGAAGTCCAGACGCTGAACTCAATTTTCGACAGTTTTCAAGCATAATTCGGCAGATACTGCTGCAATTTCACGTTCGATATTCGTACGAAGTTCATCAATTGTCGCTGGCTTGTTGGCATAGACCATAGACTTGACGTAGCCCCACAGGAAATAGTCTAACGGCGTCAAATCGCACGACCGAGGCGGCCAATTGACTGGGCCATTTCGTGAGATAACACGCTCACCAAACATGGTTTTCAATCAATCGATTGTGACATTCGCTGTGTGGCTTGTGGCGTCGTCCTGTTGAAACCACATATTGCCCAAGTCCATATCATCCAATTCGGGCCAAAAATATTCGATTATCATTGTGCGGTAGCGATTCCCATTCACAGTAACGTGCCGGTCTTGATCACCCACGGAAGAAGTACGGCCCAATGACGCCGCCGGCCCATAAACTGCACCAAACCGTAATTTTTTCGGGATGTAATGTTGACTCATGGAGTTCGTGTGGATTGCTGCCTGACCAATAACGCATATTTTGCTTATTGACGAAGCCATTCAGCCAGAAATGAGCCTCATCGCTGAAGATGATTTCTCGATGAAAATCCGGATCATTTGTAAGTTGTTGTCCAGCCCAATTTACGAACATACGTCGCTTCTGGTGGTTAAGCGGCTTCAGTTCTTTCATCAATTTGATCTTGTAAGGATGTAGGCCAAGATCTTTTCGCATAATACGCCACAGCGACGTCACAGATAAGCCCAATGCTTGAGAACGACGTGTGAGAGACTGATTTGGTTCTTCCTCAATTGATGAGCTAGCGGCAGCTATATTCTCGACACTACGGGCACTTTTTTGTTTCACTGGCACGGGAACATTTTGCACTGTAACTGTGGATTCAAATTTTTCCACTATACGCTCAGTTGTTGATCTGGCAGGACGATTATGACGACCATAAATTGGACGTAGCGCTCTTAAAGTTGAGACCACTGACTCCGAATTTCGGTAGTAAATTTTAATAATTTCGACTCGTTGTTGGATCGCATATCTTTTCATGATGAAATGGCAAGCCTTACTGAAGAGAAACGTCAAAAGAGCGTGAAAAAAATTGCGTCGTTTGCTGTCACTATCGGTCTACTTTTGTAGCGTGGCTATTAAAAAACTCTTTACAACCTATACTAATTCCAAAACAAATAAACAAGAAATACATTTTCACTGCAAAAAAGTTGTAATTATGCACACATGGCATTCAAAATATTCAATGACTTGTGGTTTCCCACAAAATTGTAGTCCTCATGCAACGTTGGTAAATTGCACGTAAATTTTCGTCACCAAATTGATTAATATCACTTCCATTTTAATTATTATATTTTAATCGTTTTTATGACTTTTAGAAAGACCTTTCAACACTGCTATGAGTTTTCTGATTATATATATATATTGGAGTTTCAAATAGAAATCTCCGATTTATCTGATTCTACGCTGTTAAAAAAGCGGAGTTAAAATAAACTTCGAAGCATACTCTATGCCGGAAGTCCCACCGTTTAGAGTTATCGGCAAGCTGAGTAGAAGAAGACGAGTTAAAATGTCAATCTTGGAAAATAATTTCTTAACTGCACTCTTTGGAGTTATTTCAATCATCTCCGTTCTGACCCAGTAGTCCCACGATACCATCATGAGTTGATTTTAAGAAGTAAATATCGATAATAAAGGAAAGATGAAGGGAGAATTCAGTACATATTTAGAAATAGAGTCAAGTATTCTGAATAGATTTGATGGTAAAAATATTAATTATTGTTTTCTGTAAGCCTGAATTTCTTTAATTAATTAATTCAAGCAAATTTAATTAGACAAGGAAATTAAAAAATTGATAATGAATGTTTCTAGGGTAAAAAAAAGTTTATGATTGTCCAATTAAAGTTGCGTAACTCATCAATTAATTTAAGAAATTCAGGTTTACACACTGGTGTTTATATAAATTCTTCGTATCACAATTTTCAGCCACTTCGTCTGGTTGCCACAGCTCAATCATTTTATCGTCGACATATTTCACTTTTCTAAATATTAAACAACGAATTGTGTGGACTCGACACGCGACCATATAGAATTCTGAATTCTATAATTTTCGTGTTTTCGAGTTCGCAGTTTCGTACGCGAACAACTCCTATCCGCGTAGAAATTCCCTCCATGCATATACTAGGCAGTCTGATAAGTCCCTGAAAAATGAAACACGGAGACGTTTTTTTGACCGATTTCATGCAATTTTGCTTGTGCAATTAAGCATGAATGAACAGGCGCATTGTCGTGATGATAAAGCGGTTTATTCTTCTTCAACTGCGGTCGTTTTTCGGCGATTTCGATTTTCAATCGGTCCAATAATGATGAATAGTATGCTCCGGTTATGGTTTTACCTTTTTCAAGATAGTCCACGAATATTATGCCATGTGCATCCCAAAATACGGAGGCCATAACCTTTCCGACCCATTGTTGCGTTTTTGGACGCTTCGGAGCACCTTGGTCTTGTGAAACCCACTGTTTTGCCTGTTGCGTTGACTCAGGAGTGTCGTAGTGGATCCAGGTTTCATCCATGGTTATGAATCGGCGCAAAAACTCGGTCGGCTTACGCGAAAATAATGCCAAATTCTGCTGGGAAGTTGTCACACGAATTCGTTTTTGGTCTACTGTGAGCAAACGCGGCACCCATCGCGCGCAGAGCTGCTTCATGCCCAAAACTGAATGCACGATATTGTCCACATTTTCCAATGATATGCCTACAGCATTAGCTACCTCTCTCAATTTCACTTTGGGATCATTCAACATCATATCATGGATTTTTTCGACATTTTCTGGTGTAGGGACTGTTTTGTCTCGCGTTTATTTTAACATGATAATTTGGGAATAATAAATAGGTACTTTTCCCATACAAATAAAACTCAACTTGTAGAATATAAAATTAGTGTATTTTGAATATTACAAGTGGAATTGGAAATTTGTGCTACCGAATTTATGTGAACGCGTATAACGAGGTGTGCTCTGAGTCAGGACGAATAGCTTCTAATGACATTTTTGAGAACGAACAGTACGCAAGGAAGAAAAGCGTTAGAGAGCTGAGGAGAAGGGGGGATTTTGGAAACCGCAAATAGTGGGGAAAGAAGTGGAATTTGATTGGTTTGACAAATGGTGGATGATAGAGGAATGAAGGGTCAAGATGTCCAGACATCTGGTAAACCTAGTTAACTCAATTCTAGGAAGGCTGCCCTAAAAGGCTTGAGATTGCAGGCGAGAAGAAGCGAAAATTTGACAAAAGAGAAACTTGTACAATAAAGCGCACGAAGTACGGTTAAGCTGTAAACAAAAATTTAAAGATTCAATGTACACTGCAAAAGGGGCTGCTTCTAAGCGTAAATACAATAGAGAGGGGAAGCGCATTCCTAAAGGCAGTAAACAAAAAAGGTTTCAAAACTACGGCTAAGCAGAAGGGGAAATACATACGTAAATCAGTAATGACAAATATTCAAGAATGTTAATATTAAAAAATAAGCTGAGACGTAACAGGGACCTCTTTTGGGCGCCCAGATCGTTCAGCATCAACTGTGCTCGTACGGCCACAACAAAACTCGGTAAATCACTTATGAATCGTCCCAATCGACGGTGCAGAGTCCGGGTAATACTTATCCAGTTTGGCCTTGTCTCGGATATCGTTTTCTTGCGAAGATGGTAGTGTTTGATCAAAACTCGAAACTCAGATTTTTCCATATTAAAAAAAAATTCGGAGGTTAGTTGCTTCTCAGTGCTGTAACTTGTAAATGCGTAAACATAAATGGCTGAAGCTTTGACAGGCGTCATTTGAAGGATCAAGCTCGACGAAAATGGTTCACATTAGTGAATACTAATGCCATCTCTTAGAATTTTCAGGTACTTATCAGACTGCCTAGTACGGTGAAACCCTTAAATAGGCCTCTCTTCTATAACCCTTCCAAGAATTGACGCCGCTCCGCAGGTAGTTATAACAGGAGCTGCGTGGCGTGCGTGTGGTCTGCGGTTGTCACTCAGGCGAGCAGTCAGGCGTGAACAAACAAAAGCGGAGCGGGCTATAATGAGTTAGTTTCCACCCACCGTCAGCCCAAAACTCAGCGCTATAGAAAAGTTTCACTGTACTTGATATTGGCGCTTGCGCGTCCGCAGCCAGATTTTATAGCTAAAAAAATCTAGGCTTTACCTCTGCTGGCCCTCGACAGGTTATTGTCACGTTCTACTCGACTTAAATTATGTATATACTTACTTTTTATTAGCACTATATTTTTAAACCAAACTAGATAGGAGGCTTTGCCCATGAAAATATGTTTTAAAAAAAAATGTTAATTCATTCATTATTTTCTCGAGGGGATCTTGTAAAGCCCTCAACAAGTAAAACTGAATACGCTGTGAGTTTTGAAATAATGTATCTTTAAAGTTGTAATAAAACAAAATAAAAATCACAGTTTTTAATCAGTAGAATATAATAGTTATGGTAGTATTATTTATTGTTAGTGAACTAAATATTGTTATAAATTAATAGGAAGAAATAAAAAATGCTAATAATCAGTTAACAATTAATTTAAAAATCAGAGTAAATATTCAATTCAAAACTTAAAATAAAAATGAATAAAATAAATGGAGTTCATTATACTATTTAGCTAGAAACGATGCAAAATGTAAATTTGGCATTTATCGATTTACTATTTAACTCACATTCCCAGAAAGCATTGTTTATATCTACAAGTTTTGACTATAATTAAATTATTTTTTAAATGTGCATTCATGTTATGATGCCTTTTTATATTTCTATTAAAAAAAAAGTTTAAAAAAATTACCGAGATATAAGCTTTTAAGATTTTCATTTATTGAGAAAAAATGTCTAACACAAAACGCCCTAAAAAATTTGAAACTATTTCTTTTTTTAAATATTGATTAAATTTTAAAACATATAACTGCGTCAAAAAATGTATTTATTGGTGTTAACATATTTTTGGGTGATAATCGTCGTAAAAACATTTTAAACATAACATTTTTCGACAACGAAGGCAATAAATTACGATAAATTACGATTGTGCAAATAAATGAATAAAAAAGTGTCTGTATGATAGTCATTTCCCAATAATTTTATTATTTTGGAAAAAAATTGATTGCCGAGGGAACATTAAAAATTAGTATTTAACAAATTTACATTGCGAAAAATAAAATAAAATTTAAAAAAAAATTTCGACAGAAAGACTGCAACTAGTGAGAGCCTGGTCGTTAAACAGGCCTTTTATCACTAGACCGGTGGCGCAGACTGAAAAGACTCGCGGGTAAATCGGTAGACATTTGGCAGCCCCGTTGACCGTGATTTTCATACGCTCATAATAATTTTTAAACACGGACCCACTTGCAAAGAAGCCGGGACACGTGTCTAATCGATAAAAAGAGATATTTCGGGTTCCAATCGTGAACGATTTTGTACTCTCGACGCGGCTAGTCATTTACTCCTCAGATTTTAAACCATGTGTTACTAAATAGGTTTCAAAAATGATGACTCCTCTAATAAAGTTTGCATAAGTCAGCGAAAACAAAAATCGCTAAAGAACGTAACAAACTTCACTGCAAAGATAATTGTATTGCTAAAAAATTCTTTATTTATGACACCAACATACATTAATTAACAATAAAGTTACATTTGGGCGAAAGTTTAAAAACAGTATTAACAGCGTAAATTTCACCCCAGTGAACTTTGACTTGTTATATTTTGTTGAAAAATTAGTAGAAACGAGGCGAAAAAAATCAGGCGAATTCCTTCACATATTCTGTAAATGTAGGTGTCATAAAAATGAGATCATTTAATCAATATGTTACATAGTTAATTATAAAGGAGGACCTTATCTCAGCTACAAATTTTGATAGAAAGCTCAGACAAAGCTTGAGATAAGTACAATATTTCGGGGGGATCGAAAAATAATTGTTAATAACCAATAATCTAATAATTTTGAAACATTTTTTCGTATTTCATTTTACGTGATTTTTTTTCCTTATCTCAAGCTCAGGCTGAACTTTATATGGGTGATTCCACAAAAATAGGACAACTTTAGGATATAATTTGTCTTAATTATTTTGAAGGTCCTACTAGGTTCCTATGTAGTTTATATGGTAGGTGACTAATTTATTACACCATAGCTAAAAGGGCCAGTCACTTAATTTAGTATTTTTTGAAAAATTTAAGATTTTGTAAATTATGGAATCTAGGGACTGACAATTACGTCTAGGAACTGATGATAAACTATAACTATAAAATATAATAATATTGTTTTTAAAGTATAATCAGTCATTTATTTTAATCAAAGCCTCACAAAGCTTTAGGCTTTATATCAAGTTCAGTCTCACTATTATGTATTATCTTATAAGTAATAATCATATTAATAGGTAGTAATACAAATTCTCACTTTTCAAAAACATCGATAACTTTTTTAAATTTGTAAAACACTCTATCAACTTTAATAATCAAATTAAGAATTGGAAACTTTTTATGCAAATTTTTTAGTGAATCCAACAAGTACCGTTTTTATTTTTTAACACTATTGCGTTTGATGCATTACACAGCCACACAAAAAAATGTGCGGATCTAGTAACAAGACACACGTATTCCTATGGATTTTGGGGCGCTGAATTTAAATTCGGTATCAAAAATCACCCATCACGTCATGGTTAAGCCATAACCTTAAAAAATGATAATAAATAATGCACTGAGGCAAATAAATTTCAAAATAATGCCAGTGATGCAAATTTTCACTTCAAAAAGCTCTACACGTAAAGCTCTGGAAGCATATTTTCCCAGTAGCAAATGTGTGCTACACCGAATGGGTCAACTCGAGCCTAACCTAGAAATAAATCTAACCTAGCCTAACCTAACCTCATGGAACACAATTAAACTGATTGTGTTGTCCCGTAGTGTTTGCGGTACCGTTTCATTCAGCTTCGGCTTAACCTACATAGAGGTTTAATCTATCCTAACCTAACAAAACCTGACCTAACCTAACCGATTACGCTGGGAACCAGGGCACCTCCACGTGGTGACGGTGGGAAACGGATCCACATTGGCTGAGTGCCTGGGTAAACGGCGTTCATGCCGTCATGGCAGACACAGGTAAAAAGTGTATTACGATTCAGGGAAAAACCCCAGTATCGGCGTCTGGTCAGGGTGGGAAAGCGGGCTCTCCGACGTCATCATCATGCAACCGTAGCTCTTCATCAATGGATTACTTGGTTGGTGTAGAGTCTTATGCTACAAGGAAAAAACCGCGAGCATTTCTCAATCGCATGCCTGCAAGAATAGCTCAGATTCATTCTGTTACATTAGCAGTAAATATGAAGTGAGCAGTTTGCGAAAATCAATCGATGAGGAAGTGAAAAGTCTTTACGAAAAGTGTTTTGACCGTAAATTGCTGCACCAAGAAACAAAATGGGTTCCTCACGTCATTTTCAATTCCTGCAGACTTATGTTGTATCGTCTAAAAAATTCAAACAACGAAAAGTACCGCAAGTACTCTACACCAACCACATAGAAAAAACCCGTTATTGCGAAGGACTGCTACTTTTGCATGAATTCCGTCAAAGGGTTCAACGCCAAAAATAAAAATAACATTTCGTACATTAATGTGTGCTCAGTCACAAGAGGAATTGAAATCAATAAAAATGCACGCCAGACTGATTTAAGCGCTTTAGAAGATGATAGAATGGAAGTTGAGAGTCAACGTCATGGAGACGGTAGTGAAACCAGTGATCGAAACAAAAAATAGTTCTGATGATTCCGATGAAAATGACGAAAAAGATGACGAATATGGCGTGCATAAAATGAAATTGAAGGTTCCAATATTAGCGGCGCAACTAGAACAGAATGGTTTTATTAGAGATCTTGAATTACCGAAAGACGGCGTTGAATTTGCCGCTTCATTTCTAAAAAGAAGAAATCTTCTAGAGCCAAAGACAAAAGTTTCATTCTATCGCGACAGGGACAAAGAATTCAGAAAGTTTTTCGTTAAAGACGAAGAGACGTCTTTAGTGTACTGCACTGACGTTAACGGACTAATCAACCACTTAAAGAAAAATGTGTACAGAGACGAAGAATGGCGACTTTTCATTGTTTCGTCAAAACGCAGCATTAAGGCTGTTTTACTGCATAACACGAATACTTACGCTCCTATCCCTATAGCTCACTCAACGGTCATCAAAGAAGAATATAACAATGTTAAAATGCTTCTTGGAAAAGTTAATTACACGAATCAAAAATATGTGGTGATCTCAAAATCATAACAATGATATTAGGCCAACAATCGTGTTTCACGAGGGAGCCATGCTTTACATGCCTGTGGAATAGCAGAGATCGAGCCAATTATTACAGCAAAAAACATTGGCCCTTAAGTATATATCCCTTAAATTCCATAATATTTCAGACGCTAAATTGAAAGAAGGAGTCTTTGATGGACCACACATTCGAATATTGATAAGAGATACTAATTTCGTGAGCCACATGACGAAAATTGAAATGGACGCTTGGGAAAGTTTTAAAGCAGTTAACGCAAATTTCCTCGGTAACAAAAAAAGCCCAGAACACGAGAATATTGTTGCGAAAATGATAAGAAACTACAAAAAGTTAGGCTGCTTGATGAATTTAAAACTTCACTTTCTAGATTCCCCTCTGGATAAGTTCCTAGAAAATGTTGGTGATTTCAGCGAAGAACAAGGGGAACGTTTTCATCAAGAGATAAAAGTGATGGAACAGCGATATCAGGGTAGATGGGACGAGGTCATGATGTCTGATTTTTGCTGAATGTTGAAAAGGGAAACGAATGTAGGTCTTAAACGTAAGCGTAACCCTTTGCATAGTTCCTTCGATGAAAAAAGGACACGTTATAGCAGGCAGAAAATAGACTGAAGTAGGTCTATAAATCAATTTAATTACGATAAAAAGCAAGATAAAATGTAAACACGAAAGATAGTATAAATATATTCCTTAAGTCTAAGAAAATCAGAGAAAAAAATTTTGAATAAAACTCTTATTCAGTTGCATGTTTAAGTTACAGTTCTACATGTTAATTGATACAAACATTGTCAGGTTACTTGAAATGGGGTCAATTCTACTTGTAGTTCGATGTTTCTTCAAATAAGTAATGTGCGTCTAAATTTTTAACCACCTTTAGTACAATGAAATGAATTTTATTGTGTTACAACGGGAACACTTAAGTTGTGTTGCGTTAAGCAAAATTTCGTTAGGTTCTGTTAAGTTAGATTCATTTTAGGTTAAGATCGAGTTAACCTATTAAATATAGCACACATTTAAGACTGAGAACCGTACGCTTACATAGCTAAAAGTGTGGTTGAATTTCATTCAGCTAGGTTAGGTTACGTCAGGTTTTGTTAGGTTAGGATAGGTTAAACCTCTACGTAGGTTAAGCCGAAGCTGAATGAAATGGTACCGCAAACACAACGGGACAACACAATGAGTTTAATTGTGTTACGTGAAGTTAACTTAGGTTAGGTTAGGTTTTTTTAGGTTAGGATAGGTTTGACCTCTTTGCAGGTTAAGCCCAAGCTGATTCAAACGGTACCGCAAGCACAACGGGACAACACAATCAGTTTAATTGTGTTTCGAGAGGTTAGGTTAGGTTAGGTTAGGTTAGATTTATTTATAGGTTAGGCTCGAGTTGACCTATTTGATGTAGCACACATTTGCTACTAGGAAAATATGCTTCCAGAGCTTTACGTGTAGTTCAATAAATTTCTGTTAATTCAGGTTAGGTGAGGTCAGGTTCTGTTGGGTAAAGTTATGTTAAATAAGTTGATATCAGGCAAGGGTTGATCCTTCACAGTTGTCGACATGTTTTTGAAGTGAAATTTTGCATCAGTGGCATTATTTTGAAATGTATTTGCCTCAGTGAATGATTTTTCGTCATTTTTTGAGGTTATGGCTCAACCATGACGTGATGGGTGATTTTTGATACCGAATTTGAATTCAGCGTCCCAAAATCCATAGGAATACATGTGTCTTGTTACCAGATCCGCACACTTTTTTTTTGTAACTGTGTTATTTTTTCCCTGCAGCATTACGATTGTTGCTCTCGTCTTCATAAAATTTATCAATCAATGTAACTACTCTCTTCTTCCTAGCTTTAATTTTCTCTTGAGAATCTTTGCGTCGTTGTCGCTTTAGCTTTTCGTAAGTCATGGAGTAATTATCAAGTCACCATAGTTTATACTTGATAGAAGTTGGGTCAGACATTTGTGTATAACAAACAAACTTGTTTCACTTTTTTAAATACAAGTTAGAAGTGAAAATGAAATGAACATCAGTCCCTAGTTGCATTCAGAGCAAGGGACTGACGATCTAGAGACTGACGATTTAGCTCAGAAGTTAAACAATACGCTGCTTTAAATTAAATAATCACTATTCTGACGTTTTCTATTGGACTAGACTATGAAACTATTAATAATTAATTCTGATAAAAAACAAAACAAGAGTTAGTTTTTGATAAAATTACTTACCTAGGGACTGAAAGTGACTGGCAAAACACGTGCACTCCCCACATCTATCACGATAGCACTGCATCACAAAATGTCGGACACAAAGTGATTGGTTCCTGCAGATAACTACATGACCAACTTAAAAAAAAAAAGTTACCGTTCACTCACTTATTCTTTTTTAGCGCGTAAATTTTAAATTCTTGAGCGTCTAGGGCCGGACGGTTCAAATTGCGGACATTATGTTGACTTGGAATAAAATATTGTTTTTTTTCCAATTAAAGGTAAAAAGTTGTTAATATATAATATGTATAATCATTAGCAGTCTTATGCAAGTAAATTTGTTATCGACTAAATGGATTTTATAATTTAGGTATTCAGATACAATAATTTGACGCAGGGACATTACTCGGGACTGACATTTGGGGCATTTAGGGAAGAATTTTTGAAAACCGTCTATTTTTATTTAAAATTAAATTAGATTTATACAAAGAATTATTTTTAATCTTTTACTTAGTATACTTAGAAGAAAAAAATAACAGTATATATATGAGCAAATTGACGAGGAGATAGAGTTGGATTATTTTTATGGAATTACCCATATCATAATTTGGAGCTGAGATAAGGTCCACCTCTATAATTGACTCTGCAACCTACAATTATTCAATTAAAAATTTTTCTATGACACCTACATATACAGAAAATTTTAAGGAATTTACCTGGTTTTATCGCTTCATTTTTAGGGAGTTTTCAACAAAATATAACAAGTCAAAGTTCACTATCGTGAAAATGACGCTACTGACTCTGTTTTTAAACCATCGCCAAAATGTAACTTTATTGCTAATTAATGTATCATGGTGTCATGAATAAAGCATTTGTTTGCAATAAAATTATCTTTACAATGAATTTTGTTAAGTTCTTAAACGATTTTTTCACTTAATTCATCCTTAATTCGGAGATTCGAGTATGCAAAAAAATACAATGTAAACGAAAATGCTACTGGTTAACACGCGACTATTAAGCAGTATTAGTCATCTTAGCGAATTAATATTTACCCCAGGTTTTATTTCTCCTAATTTCTATTTTCAAGAATGAAAACATTTGGCATATGTTTTATTTTTTTGCATTACCATTTGCCTTTATGTGATTTCGATCAATTGTTCATGTGTGCCGTAAATTATCGTCACAAATAAAGAGCTTAAAGTGCATCATGGCCACACGTATCAACATGGTGATAATAAAAAATGGTACATAGGAGAAACGAAAATTAGGCTGAATGGCAATTCCGTAAAATCAAAGTTATGACGAATGGCAATTTCGAAAATCAAAACTTATGAAGAATGGAAATTCAAAAAAATAAAACTTATGTTCAATGGTATTTCTGAACAACAAGAATTAAGGCAAATTGTTATTTGGACAGAAAAAAGTCAGAGTAAATTTTGTTTTTGGTAACATTGTATTTTTGACTACTCTTATCGTATGAAAAACTACAATAATTATTATCGTCGGTAGGAGCAAGCTGTCTTTTATTCACATAAAAGTCTTCACGACCATCTTAAAAATTGGAAGCCAACTAGCATAATGGATGAAGTGAAGTTAGCTGACGGTGAGTAAAACAGCTAAGTCGGATAAGTGCACAGAAAAAATGTATACGTAAAAAGGTCACGAACTAGTAGCTAGGTCTCGGATATGAGAAAAATTCATCGGAAATCGATGTATTTTCGTAAATAATCTGTAAATTTTGAGAAAGAATTGATGAACTCGATATGACAAGTCCAAAACCGCTCATCACTTTTTTCTGTAAATACAGTGAAACTCTTTAATAGCCCTCCCTTTTATAGCCCTTCCGAGAATTGACGCCGCGCCGCATGTAGGTGTAAAAGGTGCTGCGCGGGATCTGCGGCTGTCACTCAGGCGAGCAGTCAGGCTTGAACAAACAAAAGCGGAGCAGGCTATAATTAGTTGCCACCCAACTTCAGCCCCGAAATCGGCGCTAAAGAAAAGTTTCAATCTAATTAAAAAAATATTATGAGTGATTTTAACAAGTTTCACAAAGTACTCACGAGCTTGCTTGACAACTCTATGAACTAGGAAGTAGGTTCGCATTCACGTGTACCACACAAACTTTCACTCACAAGCGCGGTGCGTATGTGTTTACGCACTCATGGTTTATGTTTAGAAACTGTCGAGTCAGCTGTTCGAGTGCCGAATCCACAGAGTTGTGCGAATCTATAAATAAATATAAATTAAATCGCATAAATAAAATTTTTCCCTTTATAAATTTAAGTCTGGAATTTTCAGAAACTGTTAATAGGAAATTTAAACTATTTGTAAAAAAGGTCCAAATTTATCCATACATTTTTCATAGAAATAAGAATTTAATGTTTCATTTTTTTTATCTTGTATCCGAAACCTAGTTACAAGTTCGTGACTTTTTTACGGATAAATTTTTACCGCATGTGGCTTCATAAAGAAAGTAGTACCAAATTGTAAGAGCTGTCAAACAAATATTAGCTAAAGCAGAATTTGGGTAATATCCAGGCGCTGTTGCTGGCTTTGATTGTTTCCCATAATTTGGAGCACCCAATAAACGTCATAGAGTTTCTCCAAGCTCTGGGATTTTCCAACTAAACTGTTATCATGCTCGAGGTACGGTTCGAAGTTGGAACGGTTTCGTGGCACGTCTCGTCTTCAGAAAGGCACTTGCGAATGCGAATCTTCACGGTGCCATGACACAAACGGATCAGGCGGTACTGACACATAGGTACAGCGGAACGTTACGAAAAAAAGTGCACGTCATAAATTCTGCCATGGACAATTGCCACCGCCCATTCCTTACTTTTAATCGATTCACTCCGCTGTCCTCGCCGATCAAAAATACTGTTGAAAAGTTTTGCAGCTAAATTCACAAACACAATTTTTCATTTAAAGGACTATATCGTCACTGATTTCGAGATTCATTTATATGATTAAAAATAAACATTCTACAAAATTCATTCTACTAATGTGTCTGGTTATAATACAAGCTGTTAGTGGCTATTGCAAACATTTGGACGCTTAAACTGAACCAGAATTTTCAGAAGCAGGTTTTAATCAAGAAGTATTAATTATAGATAAATATTGTGATTTAAATACCAATTCACATACCATGATTTCCACCGGTAGGTGCTTTTTAAAGGAATCTGAAAATTGTATCATCCAATCTGTGAAAATCCTGCTTGATAACTGTATGCAACATGCATAACGCCCATGAATTGTAAATCGGGAAACACTGCAATTTGATTATTTTACATTAATTTCTTCATTTGCACTTTTAGAATCAACACCGCATTATAGATTTTTTGTACTGATTTTAGATTCGTTTCCTTCTTTTTTGTGTAAAACAGGTTTAATTATAATGAGTTAGCTATGTCTTGTATTATTAATTTTTAAATTAATTTTTATTTGCAGATAATTGTTTGAATTAATCAAGTTTTAAGCAAACTAATTAAGTTTTAAGAATAAATAACAAAGAATCAAATTTAAATACCTAGCCTCAAGTTTTATTGAAGCTTGTAATGGTGAATATTCATAAAAAAGCAGGAAACACTTATATTGAACTGCCCCAAAAAACTGTTAGTTTTAAATACTAAACGACACAAATAGTTTACAAGAAACTAATTATTAAAATAACTGTTTAGTATTTAAAAAGAATTTGGAAACTAAAGTATTCGACAAGTGCTAATCATGTTTATCCTCGATGTGGTATGGTCAGGCTCCACCCGCCTTAATTTGTTCTACTACTTTTCGGACTATTCATGTACCTTAGTGTGAGTGAGCTTACTCGAGCAAGGGTCTTTTATCCACAGGCATTTCAAAGTAAGGAAATTTAAAATTTTTTAATTTTTCAACTAGCGATTTGAAAATAGCATTATCAGCGTCTACGCATTTTTATGATTCCAATCATGTATTGCTTGCCTAGAAAAGCTGAAAATTTGAAGGAGTTTAATATCAAGAATCATCAGCTCAATAGTCAATTTAATACTAAATACCTCTCAAACTTTCAACCTTTATGGACAAATTATATGTCTTTGGAATCGGAAAAATACGTAGATTCCAAATATATTACTTTTAAGTCACTGATTTTAAAATTATGAATGTTTTAATCTCACATTTTTTCCCATCTTCTAACAAAGGACCCCTGAGGAAAGGGATGGTCTGGCCAAGATCACAGGTACTGTCCTGAAAGTAGGTCGTTGGGCAGCCAGGGCAGCACACGCTGCCCTGGACAAGAGCGTGCCGACCACTGCCCTAACCCAGTGGTCGGCACGCTCTTGCCCTGGGCAGGGTAGCCTGCCCTGGCTACCTTGTGACCTACTCTTAGGGCAGTACCTGCGAGCTTGACCAGACCACCCCTTTCCTCAGGAGTCCTTTGTTAGAAAATGGGACAAAAATGTGAGATTAAAAAATTCGTAATTTTGCGATCAGTGACTTAAAAGTAATATATTTGGAATCTATGTATAGTTCCGATTCCAAAGACATGTAATTTGTTTATAAAGGTTGAAAGTTTGAGAAGTATTTAGTATTAAATTGACTGTCAATCTGATGTTTCTTGATTATAAACTCCTTCAAATTTTTAACTTTTGTAGGCAAGTAATATATTATTGGAATCGGAAAAATTCGTAGATGCTGATAATGCTATTTTCAAATCGCTAATTGAAAAATTAAGTTTTAAAATTTCCTTACTTTGACATTCCTGTAGACAAAAGACCGTTGCTGGAGTAAGCTCACTCACACTAAGGTACATGAATAGATCGAAAAGTAGTAGAAAAAATTAAGACGGGTGGAACCTGAACATACCTGAAAATTAAGCAAAAAGTTTGCCGACCACTGCCGTAACCGACTACGTGAAGAGAACGGTCAAGCTCTTGCGTGATCGTAAAGTGACCAAATAGTAGCACTTTCATACACAGGAAAAACTGGGGGTTCACTGAAGTTACGGCTCAAATAAAAGTTGGTATCACTTCGAACTTGAGCTCCAAGAGATACTTGCAGAGAGCCAAAAGAGTTCATTTAGAGCAGCGATTCCAAACCTTTTTGTGCACTTTCTGGGAAGCGGCAGGGCCGTCACCCTCACATTTTTTCACAATACCCTGCCGCCAAGGGGGGACAATTGACTGCTTCACCGCTTGACACACCATGCTTCACGCGAGAGAATTAGAACCGGTTGAGAACAATTAAAATGTGTTAATATGTTAATAAATTAAATTTTAATTAGTTGAGTCAATTTCCTAATCTACTTTTAAGCAAATGAAAGGAAAGTTTATGAAAATCGGTTAACATCTTCAATGCCAGTTGACAGTTCTTGTAATTTGGCGTGTTCTTAAGGATATACTTAATTACTCGAAATGTTAACTGATTTTCATCAAATTTTTTTTCATTTTCTTAAAATCACATCAGGAAAATGATTCAGATAATTAGAATTAAATTGAGCCATATCTTTAGGGTTTTAGTTATTGAAACAGCCTTAAATCTCATGACAATGAAAGGGTCCTCATAGCGGGGGGGGGGGGGGGGGGGGGGGGGGGGGGCTGCCGAGTGGCTGGGCCCGGGCTGGCTTCCCCCTCAGGGGCTGCCCGGCCCGGGGTGGCATCCCGCTGCCGGTGGTAGCTTCATCGGCCGGCGGCACTAGTTTGGGAATCGCTGATTTAGAGCACACCGAACGCTTACAAAGTAGAGCTGGTAAGTTAGGGTTCGATTTACAGTTATCGACCGATGATTTGAGACGGAAAGTTTCTTGCATATGCCTTTACATTGACAACTTTGCTACATAACCTCCAAATGATATTTATCAACTCATTATTTTTATTATAATTGCGGTAATATTTGTGATTTAATTAACTTCATTAAGTTATGTTCATCAGAGTTCGATTACATGTGTGCTTTTAGGTGAAAATCAGGATAATAATTAAACAAAATGTCGAAGTGGGCAAAGCGAAAAATAGGTTCTTTAGAAATAGGCTCAATTACAATTGAGCTTTTTTAGGACCCTAAGTGTGGTATCATTCAGAGCTCATTTATCGTTTTGGGTTCCTTTTCAACAAGTGGGGTTCATTTTTGTTACAGAATAACCCTATGTTTTTGGGGTAGCTGAATCAAAATCCGGGGTCAATATAACCCAGTTTGTTCATATTTAGTCGAAAATGCAAAGATAGAGGTAAAATCGACGAAAACAGCGGTTTTTCGTGCATATTTTTGCAGAAAAAAAGTATATCTTCGTCCCCGGTGAACTTATCCAGCATATCCTTATGTTTTTGGGGTCACTGATTCTAAATCCTGGGTTCAAATAACCCAGTTGGCTCATATTTTATCGAAAAATGCAAAATTAGACATAAGATCGACGAAAACCTTTAAACCTTTACCTTCCTCGACTGGGATTGTCGTTCACTGTTTTCGGGGTTTTTAATTCGCGTTAATCTCCTTGCATGGAAATAGTAGGATTTTATGTAAATAAGCTTTATTTACTTTTAGCGTTACCCAGGAACAACGACGTGTACGTAGTAAATTCTGTTCCATTTGGGGTGCTTTATTACCATTAGTCCCCTTGCCTCTCATGCTGATTGGGTTCTTTTATTTTTTATTTTTCTTTATATCGCTTGTATCGAACCCTTTTGTCCTCAAAAGACCTACGTAGTGGGTTAGCTTTCGTTTGGTACCTTGATTGACTTGATCTCGTTTTAAACTCCAACAGTCAGCCATCATGTTGATGTCCCAAAATCCCTGATATCGCCTCTCCTCTCTTTTATATCCTGGTGGAAACTTTCACCTTGCTCTTCATTAAAGTTTCCCAGGTTGTCTGGAAACTTATTTATATGCGAATGAAGATAATGTAGCATCAAATTCATAAGGCTGTTTTTTTACAACATTTCTAAAACCAAGCCAGGCATCTTTTTTCAGTGTCAGACATTTTTATAATGAATTCTGGATCCTGCAACATTTTTCTTATCTGCGGTCCATCGAAGATCCCGTCTTTTAATTCTGCTTCTGTAAGTTGTGAAAATTGATCTTCCAAATACGCATAGCAATCGCCATACTTGTCAAGCGCTTTGACAAACTGTTTCATAAGACCCAGCTTTATATGAAGGGGTGGAATCAAAATTTCTTTCGGGTCAACTAGAGGAACTTCAATTATATTTTTTTGTCCTTGCTCAAACGATTTTACTTCTATTTTTGCATTTTTGGATCAAATATGAGCCAACTGGTTTACTTTGGCCCCGGATTCGGATTCAGCGACCCCAAAAACATCAGGATATGCTGATTTAGACCAACAGGCATGAAAAATTTTTTTGTTGCAAAAGTATACAAGAAAAATCGCTGTATTCGCCGATTCTACGTCTATTTTTACGATTTTCGAAAAAGTATGAGCCAAATTGGTTATTTGGGCCTTAGATTCGAATTCAGCGACCCAAACGACATATAAATATGTTGGTTAAGTCCACCGGGCGAGAAAAAATATATATTTTTTTTGCAAAAATATACCTGAAAAATCGCTGT
The DNA here is from genome assembly GCF_010883055.1 of Belonocnema kinseyi. Classification (NCBI taxonomy): domain Eukaryota; kingdom Metazoa; phylum Arthropoda; class Insecta; order Hymenoptera; family Cynipidae; genus Belonocnema; species Belonocnema kinseyi. Next base: position 103,667,518 of record NC_046664.1, on the reverse strand, counting down.
TTTTGTCGATTTTACGTCTATTTTTTCGTTTTTCTGAAAAATACGAGCCAACTTGGTTATTTGGACAACGGATTCGAAATCAGCGACCCCAAAAATATATAGATATGCTAGTGTAGTCTATCGGGCAGACCACTTTTGTGTGTGCCGGTGTTATGCTTATGTCATAGATATTATTATTTTAATTTAACGGTAAATAACAAATGCTTTTTTGTTCATCCATATTGATATGAGATTAGAGAACCTTCTTTGACGCTACTAGCTCCACATTTATAACTTGCAGCCTCGAAAGAGGGTTTAATGAGTTTTAAATACAGACCATACTTTGATGCTAAACGTGAAAAAACGGCAGTTTTGGGACAGTTTTTCATCTATTTTAAAATTAAAAAATTTGTAAATATCTTTTAAACGAACTTAAATTACCCCTAAAATCGTCTTCAAATCTTCGAGATTTGTTCCTGGTGATTTTGGAAGTCTTATGTGATGTTTTAAAATCGTTTTAAGTATTCTCTTAAAATTGAAAATTTTTGAATTACACTGAAATATATTGACAACTATTGGGTTAAAAATTCTGAATTAAACATAATATTAAATGATTTCGAGTAGTAAATTTGGTTAAAAACGTCGTGTAAATATATAAACAATTTTTATTCGTAAGCAATCCATGCTCAATTTAAAAGAAATGCGCAAGGAAAATAAAATAATTCTATAAACATTGCCATAAAGCTTTTAGCAGAATTTACTACTCCTCATAATAATAGAATATTAAGTTTAATTCATAAAATGCGGTTTTAAAATATTGTTGGAAAAAGAATTGTTTAAGCAAATTAGATTTGTTCAAATAATAAAAATATGTTTAATATATTCTTTCAAAGTTCTATAATTCAAAATAACACCTGCAGCGCGGCGTAAATTCTCGGAAGGGCTATAGAAGCCAGGGCTATTGAAGAGTTTCACTGTATTTAGAACCTACTTTACTGCTCCCAGCGTTTGCCAAGGTAGGAGGTGCACGGTTCAATGTACAGGCTGAATTTCGATAGCCTATTGTTTTACTTTTTTAACAGAGTGCTTTCACATACCAATCAGAAAAAAGCAATTAGCTTAAATTGAATCATGAGCGATTAATTCGAAAATCTAAGACGGTGAAGTCTTAACAAATGGTTTTTAAAGAAGAAAATGAGGTCATCTAGTACATTCTTATCTATTTTCAATAGTAAACAGTGAAAAAATTGCATTAAACTTTGAATTACAGCCATTTTTACAACAAAAAAAAATTTTGAAACTTAAAATAAGTTTCACGTAAAATAAGCATTTTTCTTTTCAAACAAGTATCGAGTATCGACTTTAAAAATCATTGAAGCGGTAATTAAATAAGTGTGATCTAGCTACGATGGACTTTTCTTTTTAAAATCAAATAAAATTTGTTTTAATATTTGATTCTAAAATTATTCGATACTATCAATTCAAAGTTCTTCTATTATCGAATTGATGAATTTTTTATTAAAAATCTAAGATCACTCTATATTTTGAACGCTATGAATTTCAAATTCTATAACTATGAAGGTAAATGTGGGGGTTATCGTCACTCCACCGGTTGTCGGCAAATAGCGACATCATTTTGGTAAATGATTTTTTAAATTAATCATAGCGATATTTTTATCTTATACTTCAATCCTATTGAAGACCACTCATGTATAGAAGTGTAGGTTACTCCAGTAACCAGATTTAGGACCTGCCGAACCACCCTTAACCCCTTTCTTATTTGTAACTTTAGACTTGTTTATATTTCTATACAGATGAGATAATAAGTAAATAATACCTTAGTGAGATTTTGGAATAACAATTTTATTCGATAAAACCAATTTTGAATTCTTTGATTATGCTTATTATAGTTTTTCAAGCTTTTGACATCTAGACTCCGCCTTAAGCTTCCAATAATTCTTCTTAATTTCTTATATACAAGTTTGAGACAAATACACTTTAAGAAAGTACTTCTAACTGTAAAATTGTCTCTAGAATCAAAGCCATTTTAAAGAATTTAAAAACAATTTAAAAAAATTTTAAAAACAAATTCATTCAATTTCATATTATTTCAAATAACATTTTATAAATTGATCTCTCTCATTTTGTAGGTGTTATAATTTTTACTAATTATGATCAGTGACTGCATCATAGCTTTGAATCAGTTATTAAGAAAAGATATAACCTGTAGGTTATTTTGAAGTAAAATATCTGACTGCAAGGCTAGAATTTTTTTACTAATTGAAATTAGTAAAAAATATAACTCATTTAAATTTATAGAGATAGGATACGTTTTGTCTACTAATACTAAAAATAATCATTCCTGCTTGAAAAATAATTTCGCTTTAATTATCCGATTTCTTCCCCGTATAAAAAAATTTCCGATAATTTTCCAGTTTCTCGGTTCAGTGGCCACTCTGATCATCCATTTAAATGTAAAGTCGCTTTTAAATTGGCATGTTTACATAATTATAGAGATAGTTAGATAAATGTTAGACTCACTTCGTAAAAATGCAGCCTTTCTATTGTTTTCATATTACAAATGGATATTGGCATTGTGTTACTCGTACATCTACTTCTTCTAATGGGGCGTGAGAACGGAACATGATCTCTCCAGTGTATCGGCAAATAAACCGTGACATTGTTAAATATTTCTCTCGCAATTGTACCATTATTTCACCGTACCTGAGAGGCAATGGAGGATATCATGATGGAATTACGTGAACTAGATCCTTAGAGCATCTTTCTCTCAAACGATGATCGAACGATACAAGCAGATACATGTTTAGAAGTAGAAAGCTGTCCCAATTTTCCGACAAAAAGTGCAACTCTGATTGTACTGAGACCACACTGTCACGATTATCGAAGCAAGATTAGTTTATGTGCTCGACAGTATGGGCTTTAAAATAGCATTTAAACTCGATCCACGAACATATTTTTGTATACTAATCAGAGCACATACTTCTGTTTTATCCTATATAAAACAGGTGATTTACTTACTCTCTTAAGGGTACGTGACACAGCTAAATACCTATATTACCGACCTCACTTTTTCAGTTCAGTCAAAGATATTATAAACGTAGATGCGGTGCGGGCTTAGTTACCCGCCATAAATATAGACGGCGCGTCCGGCGAAAAAAGTCACTTCCCCTCTACCCACCGCTCCCCGTAGAAAGCATTAATCGATATAGTTTGCCAAGAGCCACTTAGAGCGCTGTAAGTAACTCTCGGAACACCTTCGAGGCGCACTGATGGTAAACTTAGCTTGGACAAGAACCATTTGGATTGAAAGTAAATTGCCAATTAAAACGTTTTTACATTTATAACTTTGCAAAACTTGGTTTTTTTAATAAATACCACAAGTATAAATCGATGAGTAATTTATATTATGGTTTCATATATTTTCCACTAATTCTAAAATTATTAATTATAATTTTCATTCTATATATTGTCTATATATAGTTCTTTCATATTATTTATTTTTTATTTTTGTGGTCTGCAATTTCTACGGACTTTTTTAGACTATTCGTCTAATCAAGTTCTCGTATGTATTTTCCAATTTCTTAATTATTATATATTCTAACATTTTTATAAAAATATAATTATAATTCCAAGTGATAGGAAAATTGTTCTTTCGGTTTTTAAATGTTAAGACGACAGTTCCAAGCCAGATTACGTTTAGCATTGGCAAACAAAATTAGACGAACAGAATTTCACTGGCACATTCATAAAAAATATCATATTCCATAAAGTATATTTTAAAATAAACTTTAAATCATTATAAATGATACAGCTGACTCGAAATATATATATAATTCAAATTATTATTTAAGTTTTCCAGGAGTTTTAAATGCCTCAAAATCTTCAAGATTTTTTTATAATTTTATAAATCTTTTTAAATTTTTGAAATATTTTCGACACTGTAAACTTCACGAAATAACAAAATGCTGAAACCTGAAAATCCCGAATTAAAAAATTCTAGAATAATGAAATTCTGGACAGTTTACAATATTATCGAATTTTAAAATTCCCGAATAATAAAACTCCAGGCCGAATGCTGTCTAATAATAAAATATACAAACTAGAAAATTCCCGAATTGCAGAAATTGAGAAAACAGTTATGTGGTCAATATTATTTATTTATTAAAAATACAATATTCAAATATTTTTATTACAGAAATTTGGTTTAATGTTTAATTTTTTTAAATTATTGTTTTAATTTAAAATAACAATAATTGTATAAAAATGTGATATTTTAATTTTTTTTAATAATAATTTTATTTTTGCAAGCGTTTTCTGTAATGTACAAAAATAAAATGGACATTTTCAAACAACTTTTTTTATCCAAAAATACATTTGTTCAATTATTGTTATTTTTAATTCAAATAATAATTTTTAGAAACTTTTAACAATAAAAAAGTTTTTTCCTCGGTAAAAATATTTTATTATTCTATTTAAAAAATTTTATTAACTATTTTTTAATTGTTCAAATTAGGGAGTTGCATAGCCCGGATATTGTATAATTCGGAAATTTTCTGTCGGCCATTCTTAAATTCGGTAAGATTATAAATTGTCGAGAATTTTCCAATTCGGGACTTTCATATTTCGACAGATCTGGGATCACTGGTCGCGTTCATCACTAGCGAGCGTCTTCTCGTATCATAGATGCGTTATTCGATATCTGAACCGTTCCCCAGATCCAAAAGCTGAATTATAACGAGGAGGAGAAGAGTTTATTTGTTCGGGCCACTCATATAGCAGAATATACATTTCATTAGATGGCACTGCGTCACACGCTACATAGTTAAATACGTCACATTATTTGTGGGTTTTACTTTAACTTTACTTTTAAATTTTTATTTTACATATGATCTGTAATTAATATTATTATATATTTTTATGAAAACTCCTTTTCTTTTCTTCTTAAATTATATTTTTACGTGATTTATAAATTTAGTCAGTTCAAATTTCATCTTTTCGGTTCGAAATGTTATTACTTTTCATTTAAGACTGAACAGAAATATACTCTTCCTGTATAATTCTGTGCTAAATGAGCATGAAAAAAGATTCATAAATACAAAACCAGACTTCAAAACTACCTCCCTTCTCGGCTGATTGGATATAAGAAATAATAATTGAAGAAAAGATGGATGAAAAAGTCAACTAAATTTTTTCAAATATATAGTGTTTTTTTGTTCAAAATTAAACTGTTTAGTTAAAACTAATTTTTTTACTGAAAACTTAATTATGTCAGTTCAAAATACACCTGTTTTATAAAAAAATTTACTATTTTCTTGAAAATTATTATTTTTTTAGTTTTAAATTCAATTATTTGGTTTAAAATTAAATTATTTTGCTTAATATTCGACTTTTTGTTTCATATTTGAACTAGTTAGCTAGAAATCAATCTAGTGTTAAAAATTAATTTGATTGTTGACAATTAATTTTTTAAAGTAAACATTTTATTAATTCAGCTGATAATTCTTCTTTTTGGTCCAAAAATTTAGTATTTCTTGGAAAATTAACCTTCTTGTAGAAAATATGTTAATACTTTTTAGGAAATTGTTTTTTTAGTACATAATTCACGCCTGAGGTTAAAAGATTAACTACTTTATAAAATTACTGGTTTATGGTTAAAAATTAATTGCTTTAACGAAAAGTGATCTTACATTCCGGAAGAGAAGGTAATAAAACTTTTTTTAGTATCTTTGGACATGAACTGAAACACTAAATGTTATAATCAACACTAACATTTTGGGTATAGAAGTTTTGTCATTTTGTATGATTTTTTAGATTTTTACGGGTAGGATTGGGGTGTGTTCCGAAGATGCTAGGGGAGGGGGGATGAAAGTTTTGCGAGTACCTTCGGTTATCAAATAGATCCATTTCGAACTTTTAAATTTTAGATCTCGCGCAAAACAAATTTTGTGTAAATTCGTTTTTTTTGTGTTGCAAACTTCCATGAGGTCTGAAATATAGAGTAATTTTTATTGCTTATACTCCGGTAGCCACTAACACTTTTGTATGCACTAATAGGGTCCCGAGATTATTATTTTTTAAAAGGTCAAAAAAAGGCCAATGTTTACGAATCTCTTGAGTAGGTTTTCGAACTGTAAGTCAATTTTCGTTAAAAAATTTTTAAAACAATTTCACTATTTATAGACAAAAAATGTATAAAATTATTTTTAATATGGCTGAATAAAAATAAAACGTTTTTGCGTCTTGAATTTTTTCGACGAACTGTTTGCAATATAAAGCGTTATCAACCAATGATTTTGTTAACAAAATTGCCATATTTGCACAGTGTTACCTCGAAATCTATTATTAAGAAAAATTTCAAATTTTTACATTGTCTATATCAAAGATAGATCTCTTAAAAAGAAAAAGAAATCTTCCGATCGAATAAAGACTTCCGTCCTTAAATTGTTGTTAAAAAGTTGTTATTTTTAAGAGGAAACGCGGGCTTCGGATTTATGTACATGCAAAGAGTGGGGAAAAAAGGTAATTGAATAATGGAACAACTTTGTTTCGGGGGCCCAAATGCCGCCCCTGGCTATGCCACTGTTCTTGGCAAGGCTCGCGAAGCTCGCGGCGAACTTCTTCAATGCAGAGTATTCATGCAGCGTCCAGTCTCGCTGCGAGTTCTCTCGGCAACCAAGAAGCGCGCCTTTGAGTTTCGCGTTGCGCATTGCAAGGCTTCGAGGTTCACCCTGTTTCCCTTTTCTTCGCGCAAGCAGAGTCGAGTACCACACCTGGTCACAAGTCTCTCATCATTCCGATAGAATACTCACCGAGATCACTTTCCTTCTCCCCACAACGAAACTCGTGACACCAACTTAAGTCACTCTACTCGAGGACTGCAGAGAGAAGAGGCTGACCTGCCTTCCGAGATTCTTTGGTTAGAGAAGAAAAAAGTGCGAAGGGCGCTCCGCTCCTAGTCCCTGGAAAAGAGCAACAGACACGCAGCTATAGGTGCTATCTGTTATACCGACTGACTAGCGTAGCGTCTACGCTACGCCGGTGTCCCTCTCGCCCCGATCGGAGTAGCTGCTACTCCGGTCATGAGTGTAGCGCTCGCTACCATGATTCAGATACTTGGAGTCTAGAAGCTACACCGAAGTTCTCTCAGTGTATATGCTACGGATCCGCTTGGTTTGCTTAGCACGCCCCTCTAGTCGTAGTAACGCATCCTATCCGCGCTGTCCACCGGGTGAATTCACGGCGAAATTGTCAATGGATCGATTGCAGCACCTAAGAAACATTGCTTTTTGACATTTCTGTGACTGTTTTCATATTACTCCATATTCCCTCTTAGCTGACTTGTGTGGACATGCGCTAAATGCTAGAGCTTTTTTTGTGTGCCGCGATGGCATGGGCGCGTATTCAGAAGTCGTTCCTGTGGTCGCCAACTCTTAGTTACAAATGCATTTCGAAATTATTTTACAGATCACAAGTCGTGTAATAGTGTAGTGGTTAAGATAATTGATTTGCGTGCTTAGGTTTATGCTTTCGAATCCCCCCCACCCCCATCGCGAGAGAAATTTTAATTTTATCATAAACGTTGAAACTTACAAATACCGATTAATTATAAGTATATCCGAAAACATATAAGAATTAACCGTGTGCTTATTTATTATTTTTTAGCAATCCTTTTTCACAATTTATAGTGCTGTCTAAACCATAGTCTATACCGTTAACATAATTTAGATCTCTTAATATTATTAGCTAAAGTGTCACAATAATTTGTACTTGCAACGTCGAGGAACTGTACAGAATAGCCATTGGATCCGTAAAATTTACTGATTCGCAGATCAGCGCCACTTGAGAATTGGTACTAGTAACTATGAATGATAGTCATCTTAAGTTGCCTATAATTGTAACGTTTACTGAACTGTCGTGTTGTCCATATATACGTACTTGGAAGAACAGTATATTTAACTTGGTTTTCAGTAAAATATAAGGTTCTTTTTTCTGCGTGTAGATGGCGTTGGAAAGGGCTAGAAATATTCATTCTTTTATAAATAAAATACTTGATGTCTAAAAAATAAATTTAAAAATTTCAAGTGTTCAGAATTACTCTGCCTTTTGGATTTTTTTCGTGTAATTTAAACATGGACATTCTTATACGAATAAATTAATTTGTATATTTTATGACTGCTCCAACGGTTTCGTTTTTTTCCACATATTTTTCTCTTGTGATCATTGAACTAAAAAAATCCTCATCATGATACATTGAACGAAGATTATTTTGTCCAGAGCCATTCAGGTTTAGACTGAATAAAAAATTCGTTGATTGAGTATAAGGTCAATTTTACGCGTATCGTTAATCAGTCGGGCCGCAGTCCAGCTACTTTCGATGTTATTGTTGGGGGGGGGGGGGGGGGGGGTAATGAAGGCACAATCACATAGTAGTCTTGTTACGAATGTAGTTAGTGTGTAGAGCAGTACTATATCGCAACCCACTCACCTTATCACTGTTAGATGCGTGGAAAAAAATAGGAAGAACGAACGCGAGTCAACTAATAGATAATGGCAACTCTGCACAAATGAAAAACTAAAATAAACTAATATAAACTATTATCTATAACGCACATTGTTAGAAATTCAGATTTTATTCTAAAGCAAAAGAAAAAAAATTATTAAACCAAATTTTGTTGATTAAATCTACAAAATCATTAAAAATGTTGTCAATGTCATGTAACGTATTTTCTATAGTAAGTGTATGTACTTTTAGTACGACCTAGATGCCATACCCTTCAGGAGAATTCAATACAATATCTATCATTCTGTATTTAGTCGGATTTCTCAATAGTGCCGAGATCGAGTTTGTAAGGGAATAACTTTCCTCGGATGGGGCTCCCCCACCATTGTCACGCCATCGAGCGCGCACGAATTTCGGAAACCGTTTCTCATAATAGTACCCCGATGACAGGAGTAAAAGTGTAAATTCGTATAACCTTCGCCCGGATATATTTCGAAAATCGGATTCGAACTTCGGACGAGTAGGGGAAAGCGCAGGAGTGGGGGTAGAACGAGAGGCTGGATTAAGATTAATGGTGCTATTGTGAGCGAAACTATTAAAATGGTTGACTGTTCTATTAAAGAGTTACCTTGATTTAAGGTCATTACTCAAGTCTATATCTTAGCATCCCCTTCGATGGATTTAACATTTTCTAGAAAATTTAGGAAGCTCGTAGCAAGTACCACGGGTAATTGCCGAGGGAAAACATTCGGCGTTGTAAAATGCTTTCCATGCAACGCGAAAAATGATGAAAAGCTTTTCGGTTGAACTCATTATTTAAATACTACTATATTTTGTTTAATTAAATGAATTTTTACCATTTTTGTTTCAGGTAAGTTTAATTCCTTCTTCAAAGATTCGCCTAGTTTGAACGGGCTTGAGATTAACAGAATTGGTGAGTTAGAAAAAAGAAGTATTTTTCGAAAAGAAAATTCTACAAATTATTAAATTTACTTAAAAAATCTGATTAAAATAGACAAATTCACATACTAAAGCTCAGCAGTTTCTCAGGGAGGTACGACGAGCACGGTTGCGATTCTCTCACTTCCAGTTTCCACGCTTGGGTCAGGCCTGGAGCCTCAAGCTCGAGCCCAGCTAGATAGCAGTGCTTCCAATTCTAGTATGTGTAGCGTCGAAGACAGGATTGGTTACCGTTGGCGCACTTATTTAAAATAAATGTATCTGCGAATCAATTGCTTAAAAAAACTAAGTTATATTGCAAGAACTTTAGACAACTCTTTCGTTGTCTAATATCCAAAATGTCAGTTCCCAATGGAAAAGAATGACATGAAAAAAAAGAATTTGTCCATCCACAGATGCTCGAATAATGTGTTTGTTTGTTAAATTTGTTTTGAAAAATCATAAAATTTATCAACTAATCATAAATGTTGCTGAATTAAATCTATTAAGAAATTATAAATGTTGCTTAAATTTTCATAAAGTTCCCGCTTGAAAGAACTGGCATGGGAAAAAAATAGGAATTTTACAGCCGATAAATGCCCGAATAATGCATTTGTTTATTAAATTTTATTTTAAAAAAGCATAATATTAATCAATAAATTAGGAATTTTTCTAAGATCATCATAAAGTTCCTTATTAAGAAAAAAATAAAATACAAAATTTTCTTAAGCATCATGTTTTTATTGAAATTTCTCGCAATATAAATTAAAAAACGTAAAATTGTGGAAAATCGTAGTCAATCGTAGTCAAGCCAGGGCCAACTTTGGCGATCAAGCCTGGTCATCGAGGTTTGCCCTGACCAGACTTAGCGTCTCATTCTAGTTTGATCCAGGCTTGAACACAAGATCAGGGCCTAGTTTTTCCAGGTTTGAGCCTGATTAGGCCCACGACAAAATTTCTACACGGGAGGGCCTACAATATTTTATATTTCAAAATGGGGAAGATGTAGCTTCAAATCATCAATAATTTTCGTGAATCACTAATCTCGCCGTTTGGAAAGTCAGATGAATTCTAAAAGTATAACAAAATCAAATAATTTCTTATGTTATTTTCGCGCTACAAGAAATAGAAAAAAACACGTAGCACCCTACCGGGAGGGAGTGGCGAACGAAGCCACGGTTTGCTTGCGGTGTAGGGGTAGGTGGCGGGTGAGGCAAAATGTGGCGGGCCTCGTGCTCTATGGAAGCCCTTTTATATACATTTACTAATTTTAAAGCAATTCTCGCTTAATCCAAATATTGTATTTTAAAATATCGCATACTTAAACAGAAAAGAGGAAAAATAGGGAAGCGCAGAGGAATATGGAAAAGACCCTGAAAAAATCCCTGTAATTAATATCTTCCCAACCCTTGTGTTGGCAGTCTAATTAGTCCGTCCAAGCTCCATGTTCTTTTACAGCCCCCGGGACACTGCAGCTCTTTCAAAGACTCAATAATGAACCGCTCAACGTAAATATCGTCAAGATTGATACAAATGTCGCAATCTTCTTCACTTCTTGACGAAAACGTTATTCCTTTTTGCTTCAGTAACTAGCTTTACACCGGATATTATTTTCAAAGGCAAATTGCTAGTTTCATAAATTGCAAGGCATCCTCTTGACACGGGTAAAAAACTACAAACAACTTCGTCGAGGATCATGAGCTTCTAGATTCTATATATAATTCCGCAAGACTCGAAAGGTGCCGCGGAAGTTATTTCCTTGCTTTTTTGTTTTGTTATTTAAGTTTAAAAGATTTGCTTATCAGTCTTCTGAAATTATACCTTTTGCTTTTATTACTAAATATCTCTGTACGGTTATTCATAGTATTAAAAAAAGTTAACAATCTATCCTAATGACTTTTTTCGAAAAATCAAAAGTTACTAGAGTTATAGCATTTTCAAAATCCAAAATAACAAACTAAAATGAACAATTTAGGCCAAACAACGCATGATACGAAAAAAAGTCAGGAGTAGAAAAACGTTCCTTTTTGAAAGCCCTACAAGATTGTGATAACAACTTTTTCAATTTGGTCAAAAAGTTGAAAATTCCAAATTTGATCGTACAAAAAATTTTGAAACCACATTTTTCAAGATGTAAAAATTCTATGCACGGTTGTTCATACTACTTCAATACTTAAACAATTTATCCTTCTGACTTTTTCTATAAAAATAAAATTGTCAGAGCTAGAGCATTTTCAAAATAAAAAAAAAACTAAAATGAACATTTTAGGCCAAATAACGCATGATATGAAAAAAGTCAGAAGAAGAAAAACTTTGCTTTTTGAAAGCTCTACAAGATTATAACAACTTTTTTAATTTGGTCGAAAAGTTGAACATTTCAAATTTGGTCGTACCAAAAATAATGAAAAATTCAAAAATTCCATTTTTTGGTCAAACTATGCAAGATACGAAAAGAATAAAAAAGCTGAAATTGCGCGCCCTGGAAAGAACCATAAATTTATAATGAATCACTTTTCGATATAAGCTACGAAAAAAATGAGACAAAAATTGTTCATCCAAGAAAGAGCTATAATTTTTGATAGGATACGTAGTTTTTGCTTTAGTCGTAAAAAATAATATTCAAAATAAAAATATTAAATTTATTTGAAAAAACGGCACAAGGTATGAACTTAAATTACCAGACAACAGTTGTTCGCCAAAAAGATGTATAGATTTATTATTAATTATTTTTCGATAGGATGAGTAGATTTGCTTTTAATCGTAAAACATAAGATAAAAAATGCAAAAATTAACTTTTTGGAAAAAGCACAGAAAAGACGAAAGAGGACATAGGCTCCTACATAGGACCCTATATAGGTTCCTGTACCAGACCATAAGCAGATGCGCATTAGTTTTTATTTAATCGTAAAAAATAACCTTAAAAATAAAAAAATTAGCAAAACAAGAAAATAAGAATTAGTATGATTCAATTTTTATGCATATTCTGAATTGTAATGATATACATTTATTGAAATGATACATGTTTCAGAGCAGCTTAGAATACAATTTAAAGCAAAATAAGAAACAAATACAAAAATAATCATGATAAATACAATTTGCTTTTTATTTTGAAATTTTTAAATAAGTAATTCCAGGCAGAGTTAAATAAAAAATGTATTATACTTGATATAAAAGTGTTGTGCATAATGTAGAAAAGTTGACATGTGGGACAAAATCGGGTGCGAAGCACGAGATACGTGATGAGAATGTGTTCGTTAAAGACAAAAAAGCTTTAATAAAAGAGAGTTCAAAATGACAAAATTACAGTTGTCAGCCCGTTCACTTTTGATTTTAAAAGGTCTGTGCCCGAATGCGGAAGAAATGCAAAGACCAAGTCGACTGCCATCAGTCGCGTGCGGTAGGTGCGTTCAAACTCTCGAGCTAAGCTTTTTTATTGACGAAAGAGAATTTACAATTATAAAATTACAGTGGTGGATGTTTTGTGTTTTAATTTTAAAATGTTTGCGTAAGAATGCGCGAAAATATAAAGACCGAGCGCGTAGCGCGAGGTAAATACATAATCGAGCGCGAGGCGCGAGATAAATAAAACATCGAGCGCGAAGCGCGAGAACCAACAGTCGCACGCTCCAGGCGCGCTCAAATTCGTGAGCCGCGCGCGCAGCGCGCGACGAGTATGTACCCGCGTATATATAGTCATTGTTTAAAAATAAATAAGAAATTGTTCGGTTGAAATCTGTTCGCATAGCTTAGAATTGTGAGAATATCAAGTTTTGTGAAGCGATATTCTTGAAAAAAGGTATATTAAATCACCTTCGCCCAAGATGATACAAATTCGATTAGTTCCAAGATGAGACGTAGATTGTACAAAATATATAATATTGAGGCACTATAGTCACGGTTGAATTGCAGCTGTATAAAGATGTATCGTACAGAGCGAAGTGCTATTTCAACGCGGAGCAAATTTATTGCTGATTATTTTCCACCGCGGAAGGCACCTGTTCGTCCACTAGTTTGCTCGTTAGTTGGTGCCTTGATCCATGGATTTTGAAACAGCGTACATTCCATCTTACATTCTGATCTTATATAAAGGCTTGGCCCCTCAGAAGAGGCATCCCGATAATTGAGACTTCCGAGGATCACGACCATAGAAGCAATCGATATAGTCAACTGGAAGACATCACGTCCATAGATGAAATTAATTACTCTTTTAATGAACAGCATCATCAAAGCATCCAGTAGTACCTTATTTATTACGAAAATCTATTAGAGCCTGTGCCTTTAACCAATACAGAGCTACAATGAGAAAAATATTCGTTCAACAAAATGTTTGTCTGCTAGCTCAACAAGATTTTTCTCAAGTCAAACAAAAGTTTTTCTGTAGAAACAAAAATTAGGTTAAACCAAGAACAAAAATTTGTTGCACAAAAACCAACCAGATTTCTATTTTTATCTAAGTCAAACATGTTTCTCAGTGGCTTCTGCGTACATTAAAAAGCCTTTTTCATGGTTTCTATTCTTTTTGGGTGTGGTAGAGTAGGACAAAACGTACTTAAATTTATATCTAAATAAGTACAAATATAATGAATAAGCAATAATACAAAATAGCATGGATTGGAAGAGATAGGCGAAAAGGCTGAATTGACACACAGATAAAAAACAATAGACAGTGGAATTTAACTCAGTATCAGTAAAATACTTCCTGCTGTTTAATTCAGTGAAACTTTAATTATACAAATAGACAGAAGTTCGTTGCTCATTTTGAGTTCAATTCCATTGAGAAGTAGTCAATTTTCTTTGAATCGAATTTATGGAGACAGGTATGAATCTGGATTGACGAAGAGATATATTAAAAGGATAGACGGAACTAGGCGAATGATATAGAAGTGGAGATTGAAAGGGATAGTATTAGAACTATTAGTGTGGCCCAAGAAATCATATTTAAACATTTCAACGGGCATGTTCCCCAAATCGTTCTCTTAGGAATTTTAAGCCGAGAAGTCCTAACACCAGATACAGATTTGACAGACAGCCGCCAACCTGCAGTCCCTTCAGGCGGTGCGCAACTTAAGTGTGTCATTTTTCATAAGTTTTTCTTCCTCTTTACTCAATCAAATTAAACGGTAGTTCCTTTTTTTAGAAGTCTGTTCTTAATAGTTTCGAAATTATCTACTCAAAATATAAAGTTACGCAAGCATATCCGAGGCTCATAATGAGCCTCCAAATATTGCCATTTTATGCGATTTTTGATATGCCTACAAGGTTTGCATAACATTTCGGAGATTTAAAAATGCGATCAATTCAATATGCAATGATAAGTGAATAAGCATATAAAAGTTCAAATAAACTGATTTATATTTTCCTGACCAAAATCGAAGAAGTAAAAACAGCAAACATTTTACATTTTAAACTCCATAAGACATAAAAATGGCTAGAGCAAGGGCTAAAGATATTGTTTTGTTTAAATAAAAAAACATAATTAAAATTACTTGTTTGAGAGAAAGATTTGGGAACACGCCCGTTAAAATTTTTCAAATTTCATTTTTTGGGCTACCCTAAGAATTATATTGGCAAAGAGGTCGATATGCGCGGTATAAGCAGACATACGTAGAGAAGGGAATTAAAAGAGATAAGCGTAAAGCTGGATTAAAAAGAAGATCGAAAAATGTAAAGGGGGTAGGCGAATGATAGTTAAAGAAAGAGCAATGAGAATTTAGCGAGAAAGAAGTAGAAGTGTAGTTACGAGGAAATGCAGAAAAATACAGACAAGAGATAGAAACATAGAGCTATATAAATAAAGTAAAGTGGGAGAAACAATGAATAGAAATATATGCAAATGGAATGTGGATGAGTGAGGGATAGGCTGAGATAAAAATTTAGGAGTAAGCCAAAAGAACGTAATAAATCCATTCTAGATGATTCCTCAATAATGACTAATTAGATAAATATTGTAATTCAAAAACACCAGCGGTAGGAAAAAATTCAAATAGGATCATATAGAGGAAACTATCTAGCTGGATGTCCAATATTATTTAATTATTGAAGTTATTAGATTTAATTATTGCATAGAAAAGAATGATACGCGCCCTGAGGTTCTAGTTTTGGTTGAAAAGTTATCTCATTTAGTTGAAAATTCATCTTTTTCGTACAAAATGAATCTTTTTGATGAAAAAATTAACTTTATGAATGAAAATTCAACTCTTTGGTCGAATGCTGCAATCTTTTCTCAGAAATTAATTTTTTGTTGTTGCCGATTCATTATTTTAGTTGAAAATTCTTCTCTTTGGTTCCAAATTTAACGAGATATATTAATGCTAATACTTGATGCTTATTCACTAGTTACAATATTTACATTTTTCTTATATCTACTTTCTGTCCTATTCACAATCGTTCATTCTTCACTCTTCTACCTCCTTCTCATCCTGTCCATCAATACCTCCATCTTTCTTCTACTCCTATCTACCTCCTCACACTCCTTCAACGAGTGTTCCACTCTTGTATCCCCCTTCCAGCACAATTTACACATCCTCTTCTCCCTAGATAGCCAATATCTATTAAAATCCTCCATGCACGCACACCTCATCCTCACTATAAGCTCCTGACTTCCTTTCTCTCCTTTTTGACACAAATATTGCACTCTTTCCCTTGGCATAATCCACGCATAGTTCCTGTTAAACTTTTACTAAATTATTCTATCCTACTCTGCTCCCTTCTTTCTCCATGCCGTTTTCCTTGACCATGTCATATACCTTCCTTCCTCGTGCAACCTTCTCACTTCATCCATCTGCAGTCCATTCGTTCTAAAATATCTTTCACTTTCAACCAACATCTTCTCACCGCTACTCCTGTTCTTCTTCTCCCACACACACGCCCTAACCTGCCTACTGTCCCTCTCGTCCAAAAATTTCTCCTCATATTTACACGCTCGACTTCCCATTTTGATCCCTACACACATTCTTCCTTTCTCCATCTTGTCAATATAGCTAGGCATATTCCTTGCCAACTCGTTTGTCCACTTTACATATCTCTCCTGTATCCTATTTACCACATAACTTTTCTTCCATCCCCATACCTTCACTGCATAAAATAAGCCACTCATCACTAGCGAATCAAACAATGTTATCCTCCTCCTGAAATCATCTGGGAACAACTTCTTTTCCAGCCCCAACATCTACCTCATCACTGCGTTTGCCCTTCTTACTTTCTCTTTTATATGACCATCCACTTCTCTATTCCTCCGAAACAGCAAGCCCAAGTACACAAACTCTTTCACCTACTGTACCGCCTTTCCCTTCCACTTCCACACACCTTCCTTATCCCTTCCACCTTCTTCCCTGAATACCGTAACCTGGGAAGTTTTCGTATTCACTTCTAAGTTATTCTGATTCAGGTATCTTCTCAACCTTTTCATCATCTCCTTTAAAGCCTCATCGCTCTTTGCTAGCAGCACTATGTCATCTGCATACACGAGTGACCATATCCTAATCCCTCCTATCCTCTTAACACTCCGGCCTCTAGCTGACCTTCCATATTCGCGATTAAAATTGCAAAAAGCGTTGTGCTAAGCGGACACCCTTGCTTCCCAAAGCCTCCACCTATCCACTAAAGGAAACGCCACATGCTATAAGTCGTAAATACTGTCGATAGTGCTCCTTCCATTCCTAAAGCCTGTCTGCGTCTCCGGCAATATTCCTTTCCCCTCGACATCCTTTCGCAGCCTATCCACCAACAACATCGCGTTTACTTTGTACGTCCTATTCATTAGCGTAATCCCTCTATAATTTTCTTGTTTCTTTCTATCCCCTTCTTTATACAGTGGAACGGTCAACCCCTCCCTCCACCCTCTTGGGAATCCCTTTCCCCTTTAGCCTTTCTCTTACCTCTTGTGTGCTAAACAGCCACGCCTCGTTGTCTACCCCATCAAGCCCTGCTGCCTTAGACCATTTCAACTTCGTTATTTGTTTCTCGAACTCCTCGTCATTCAGCTCCTCCCCATCTACCTTCCTAATTCTTCTAATCCCCTCATCTCTCTTCCATAAATCTGAGCACTGAGATGATTCTTTAAAAAATTTCCTCCATTCCATCTACGTTTCCAAAACTCCTTTTCGCAGTTCCTTCTTTTCACTTCTTGTAATACCTCGTCATCTTTCTTTTCATCTTTTTACATTCCCTATCCCACCACGGCTTCAACATTTCTTTTCATCTTTTTACATTCACTATCCCACCACGGCTTCAACATTTCTTTCTTCTTCTTTATAAATACCTAACTGCTCCTGATATTTCGTTATCGCCTCCTTCATCCCGGTCACCCTCTTCCCTAACGACCCTTCTTTCCAACCTTGCCTTCCGCCACACACCTTTTTTATCCACAAGCTTAATGGCTGATGGTCTCATTCTACCCTCCCTTCCACTGCGTATTTGTCTCTCTCCTCCCGACTTTGCATATTCATGACCTCATAGTCTATCACCGATACCCCTAACTTACTCACATACGTGCATTTTCTTCCTTTAAACATTTTCCCTCTCCCTGCAGAGGCCCCCGACTTTTCCCATTTCCGCATTAAAGTCATCTTCAAGTACCACCATGCCCTTCTTCCTTTCACCGAGCAAGTCTTCTACCCGTTCCTTAATCCATTCCATCCTGTTCCTATTGTATAATGTCAAAAAGTTGCACATAATACTTCCTACATTCATTTCCCTCATTTCCCGGAAGCAATGTCTCCACTTTTACGTTACAGAACATTCACTACTCAACATCCATGCTTTATTCCCACCTCCTTACTTCTTACTCAACATTTCTCCCTTCACTCCTCTCCCTCCTAGCTCTGTCATTTTGCATTCTCTGTAAATCCCTTTTTTCCACGTCAAATTGTGGTCGATGAAAACTCCCTTAACCTTTATCCTATTTTTATTTCGCATTACTCTTAACTTGTTATTCCAATCCTCCAATTCCACGATCTAACTTTACCCACCCCCTATGCTTTATAGAAGCTCTTCCACGTTCTCTCTTTCTTTCCCTCTCCTTAGCTTCAAACCTCTTACCACGATAGAATTTGTCCTTTCTGCCTTTTCTTTTCCCTCTATTCTTACCTCAATTGACATTATCCTTTCTCTAGCCACCACCTTCTCCTTTTCGCTCCTACGCTCCCCCACTTTCTCTTCTGTCATGTTATCCAATCTCTTCCAGATCCCTTTCTGCTCGTCCACCGTCAGCTACCTGCTTCCATGTCTGACCTTCCCTCTATCATCTCTAGCGTTTTTTCCGTTCATTCCTTCCATACCATAATTTCATCTAACGCCTGTTGGGGTTCTAATTCTTTTCCTTCCTTACGGACACTACTACACCGTCTAGCCCTTTAACTTTCTCCCTCAGCTCTTTCATCTCCTTTTCCCATTTAGCGTCTTTAATCCTCATGTCTTCTTCCTCATACCTTCCATCTGCTGTTTAGTTCTTCTCACGTCTATTTTTAAACCTTTAATCTCCCCTATTAGTATGCCCAGTGCCCCCTTTTCTGAATGTCCTTCCATTTTTTTGGGTGGTGACTTTCTCCCAGTTCATCTTTTTCCCCTATCACGTTACGCGGCTCGACCCCCGAGACCAGACGTTGCTAGCGGCAGTGGTGTGTGGAAAGATCCCTCCCCGTCTACGTCACAATCAGTAGTCTCATTAACTCCCTTCAGCTCTGTCTCTCCCTGCTCTTTCGTCGGTAACGGGGAGTTCTGTATACAGCACCTAATGCAACCGACATATGTCTCTGTACTCTTTATCAGGCGACTTTATTAGAAGTACTCCCATTTGGCTGGACATTTGGCTAAAGGAAAGGAAAACTACAGAAAACCTCTTCCCGAGTTCAGCCGGCTTTGTAAAATTTCAAGTTTGAAGGCAGATATTCAGCCATACGAATCGAATGCATATGTCTTCGGCGTGAAACCTTTCGTTTGACATTAGTTAAAAAGCTGCGAATAAACAATCCGGCTGTACGTCGCAGATGGTCACCCATCCGAGTGCGATGCTCGAAAGTAATGGCTTCGCGTCCTGATTCTTCTCGAGTCGAAATCACTTACTATGTATTTCTATGAAAATTAGTACGCACCAACATTTTAGAAGTTTTTTGCAAAGTTACATGAAAATGTTTAAGAGTTGCAAAATTATTTATCGTACATCGCGAGAGGGTATCCATAAAAAGACGTGTACAAATAAAAGTTATTGCGGGAATAATTAATTTGATGGTATTTTATTGAACTTTTTGGCAGAATTTAATTGTTTTTTATTTAAATTAGAGGTATGGAGTTATTTGTTCAGATTTTCAATATAAATTTAGACACGCTTGGGACATTGCATTTTTGAACAAGAAAAAATGTGAATGTATATCAAACCGGCTTAATTTTCTTAAAATATTACAATGTTTTAAATTAAAATTAAATAAAAAATTCGATTAAGTCTAATTTCGAAGATTCGCTTTGACTTTTGGATCCAGTTTTCTTCCAAAAAAGGAGTGATTTTTATTTTTTAAATTGTCATAATCTAAGGAAATCAAATCGGTTTGATGTACAGATTTTTTTTGTTGAATAATTTGTATAGAAAATTCCAATAAACGACTGCACAGGACTTTTCTGCTACAGGGCCAGATGATATCAAGAACTTCGCGTGAAAAATTTTTACTTCTACAAACCAACATCTGGTCAGCATATTCACCTCATATTTAAGGTATTGCGCAGTCTCTGGTGTTAGGATGCAATATACTTCTACCGAAAAAGGTGATTTATGGAACTCAAAAAATTATAGGCCAATAACCTGTTTAAACAAGCCGTATAAGATCTTTACAGTTGTCGTAAACAACAAGATTGTTGGAAGAATTGAGCCTGTGTGAAGCGAGGTAATTAATTCTGAAAATCTTTCGATTCAACCTCTCACAGACTTATCATTTGTCAGGTAGAAAGCTAGAAGATTCATCCACACATAATAAGATGCATAGAGAGATTGATGCCGCTTGGAAAACTAGATTAACTATCTATTCTGCAAATTATTCTCTCTCGTACAAAATCTCTAATATCTTCATAGCCAAATCGCTCTAAATACATCCTACATTGTTGCAAATAGCAGATATCCTCTCTTAAAAATGGTCAGGAAACACGACATGATTGGTAAAAGAGCGATTCTTTACATACCGGCGGAGCAGGCGACCGAGACCCTTGGCCTGAATTTTTTAAATCAGAAGTAAGGAAAGTGCGTTAGTCCATCTAAATGCTTTACTTTTAAAATCAGACCTTCTCGAAGGAGCAAACTTGCTTTTCTGAGATCATCAGAACTTAATTCAAGTACAGAGGGTTTCATTTTCGCGTGACAGGATGGTGTCAAGAAGTTCCCAGCCATAGGTGCAGAGCATGTCATGCATACACTGAGTACCTAGAATATGTACTATCAGGGTGTCACACTCCCGCGAGAATGACGTATCTTCACAGATATAATGATTAAATAAATATAATGCTCCGAGGGAGATAAGAGTGTATTGTCCAAAACGACAAGTGCCAAATTTTTTGCAACGAAGATTTTCGGACGGCATTCTCCATTGCACACTTGAAGCCTGACAACGTTCTCCAAGATTTCGAGAAATGGACTATACTTGTGATCGAATTCTCGGCTCCGGCCGACTACAACATGACTGCCAACGAGAAGGAAAAAGGGGAGAGCTGCAGCGGCTATACGTGCATGCCGAAAATATGATAAGGCACTTGCGATATAGATGCTTCGTGTCCTTAAGACACATGGATGTTTCGCCGGTCTGTGTTTGTGATTTCGTCGTACCATATGGCCATCTAGCTTAATGTCGAGAGACGTGACCATAGGTGTGATTCACCGCGGTTATACTGATAGCCGGTGTCATTTTTAGATGGCAGTTGCTCCCACTGGAAACCTGGTATATAATTAACATTTAATCAGAAAGACCTGGGTTTGGATCCCAGCGGAGATTGAGAGCAGAGTTACCAGTAGACAAAGAACAATTTACATCAAATGATTTAGTTTAATTTTCATATTTTTACTTGAATTCAACTGGTTGAGAATTCGCTTTTTAAACTCAAAATTTTAAGATTCCATTTTAGGTTGATAATCTATCGCTTTAGTTAAAAATTTCGTCATTAAGTGACTGCACTCTAGGGTTAATTTTAAACTCTAGGATATCTTTCGAATATTATACCAAGGGACTGAAGCAAAGCTCTCTGAAAACACATCCAGTCTAGCTTCCTGCTTTGAGAATCAAACCAACGTCAGCGTGGCTGCCAAAGCTGCAGTATTGGAAGATCAAGACAATCACGATACCGTCTGTGCCACGATGACTCCCGAAAATTAAAATTGTTTGCTGAAAATTCATCGTTTTTTTTTATTGAATTCAACTGGTTGATAATTTGCTTTTATGTTGTTGTAAATTAGTTGTTTGTTTATCTGAAAATTTTAATGATTTCATTTTTGGTTATAAACCGATCATTTTTTTGTTGAAAATTCAACTATTTTGCCACACAATTTCTGATATCTTCCCCTCTCGACGACGAAAAGACATTTAGAAAATGGACGCTCTGAACAATAGGATCCCTTCAATTAAATAGTGTCACGGAAATTGCATAAAAGAATTACACTTAATTCCAAGCACATTTTTCTCTCGCGTTTGAAATTTGAATTTTTGAAGCAAATCTTTATTGTGAAATATGAGACGATAAAGCATACTCACGAAAATGATGAGTTGTGTATGGAAATTGAACTTACCTGAAACAGAAAATAAAATATTTAAGTTAGTTTGGAAAATTACGTTATTATTATTATTTCTAAAGTTCATTAAATAATATAAGAAGTTCTTTGGCATTACTCAGTTTCAAAGTGCAGAAGGAGAAAATAAGTTTCATGTCGGTTTGAGGATGAAATCATTTTCACGCATTTCCAGAGAACCTATTTCATGACCAGTCATATATTTACTTGTCCTTTTGACACATAAAATTGGTTTTATTAGACATGTTCTACAATTTCGCTCAAATTTGTATTCGTTTTAGTTTGAAGAACATTTTGAAAAATATTTCATGATTTAAAATTCCAGGAATGTCAGAACCCTATTTACGACATTATTTTATTTGGCGGTGAATAGCTACCGCAAATCACGATCTCTGACAAATTTATCTCATCTTAAAGTATCCTAAGTACCAGTTTTCACTTAAGCGTTTAAATGACCCTATCTGAAAGTACAAGACACGTCATAAACACGGTTCCTTTATCATTAAAAAATCACTGATTTATCCCGGGACTCATTTCCACAATTTCCATGTTCGATTTGACCTAGACACCCTGACCGTTGACTTTTAGCGGACCGCGATCCTCGGAGCCGTGCTCGCTCTTGATACACGAGCAAGTTGGCAGAAAAGAAAACTAATCGTTTACATCGCTGGATGTAGGTAACATGTGACTACTTTGCCTACCAGTACCTATCTCGCCTCGTACTTTCGTACTTCTATTCTCGCACCACATCTCGTGAATTCACGACAGGAGAATTTACGTTTCCGTTTGTCTCGGTAACACGTTATGCCACGAGGTGATTCATAGTCCATGGCGAAAACGTGTCGATTTTGCATGGCGAGCGGTGTTCCTAAGTTGTGCCTAACATCACGCCAGACTTCCTTTCAGAATTTATGGGACATCGTCCCTCGCAGTACTACTTCGCTTACTCGCGAGAGTCATCCTCAAGTATAGCGATATCAGGTTCGGGCCACTGCGGTGGGAGTTAGAGAATTTTTGTTTGTCCATTAGGCGCAAGTACTGGATATTAGATACTACAGGTTGTTAAGGTTGAATTACAAGACTTTCAGCTTTTAGTTCTTAATTCTTTTATTCTTTCTTTATGGTGTAACATTGCTTTCTCAACTATTATAAAAACTCTCTTTCTTACTTTCTGCAACCTTTCGCACCTCCTTTCCTATTTAACTGTATTCATTCCTTTCTCATCACAAATTGTACATATCCGAACGCTCTTTCTCGGATCTCTTATAAATTTCCTTTCCTCCATTCCAATCACCAGCTAATTATTTTTCCTTATGTTACAACCGTGTCTTGCAAAACCTGTCTAACGAAAGCTCTCCTCTTTAAACGATTGGTTCACTTCCTCCTGAATCTCTTATTCGTCTATCTTTTTATTAAACATTCTAATCATTCTTCCTTTAGCACTTCCCTTATTCTTACATCTACTTTTTCTTCTACTTTTCCATTGCATTTACCCCCCCCCCCCCCCCCCCCCCCCCCCCCCCCCCCCCCCCCAATCCCTATTAGCCGGACGTGTTTATTAATCACTTCAAATTTCTCCGCCTTCTATTCTTTTTTCTTCTCCTTTCTTTTACAGAACTCCTGTTTAATTTATCTTTCCACTTTACTTCAGTATTATTTCTTTACTTTCTATTAAACAATTATTTATCCTTATACTTCTATTCGGCAGTATTCGCTTCTTCTCCTTCATCTCAATCCGAGCCTCTATCTTATTTTTCCCTAGTTATTCCTACCTATATTTCTCAATTCTCTTTCTTTTATCCCTTTTTTAGTTGGTTTAATCACAAAAAAATAAGAAAATATTTTAAAGTGTTAAAACAGGGAGTAGATAAATAGAACATACGTGCTAAATAATATCAATAATTTGAAAAGAGAGGAGACAAAACACTAAGAAAGGGTAGAGAAAGTAATAGAATGGAAAAAGAGTGTCAAATTTTACACAAATCTAATTTCTTCAAGGTATGCCTAAAAGTTTAAGTATCCTATCAGGATCCCCCACGATTTACAGAATTGTGGATATCATGTTACTTTTGGCCACCAAAAGGAGTTGAAGTTTCTAAGGTTTGAAAAAAAGTTTTTTCCATGGATTGAAAAATCACTAAAAATCCGGACCACATCCTGTAGCAGACAAAGTAAAATTGTTATCCAAGCAAGTAAAATAGCTGAATTCTCAGGTTGTTCTTAGATTAGAGCATTAGAGAATAAAGAGGCACATACAACAAGAAAAAGCACTTCTGAATTACCGACTTTCTATACAACCGCTAATGGGTTTATTGAATTCCTCATAGTGGACTTTTATGATAAACGATGCCGCTCCTTTCTTCCCAAATATGTGTAATATCAAACATGTACTATCCGATAATTCTAAGACCAAGGAGCTTATCTTCCTTCTTGTGAGCATATATACTGACTACATACTTTCATTAACCACCTGGTACATAGTATAGTAGATTCTTGTAATTAGCACACTTTGTCCCAGGAGCACCTGGAGCTATAACTCACGAAAGGTATTCCATAATTAATTCTACACTGAAAACTAATGTCCCCATTGTCTGTGCATCTGTTAAACCAATACTTTTTACACCCAGTATGTTTGTCTTTGAAATATTGTAAGACTACTATCCAATTATTCTACTCGTAATCTCCTTGGAAAATTAGTATCAGGTATACAATCATGCAAATAATTTTCAATTAATTCAATATCGTGTGTACATTATTTAAAAGGAAAGTACCATATTAAAACATAAACAACACACTTAATACATAATGCTTAACTCAATTACAAGATATGAGGATAAAATGATTAATGACTAAGAGCAAGTGCATCTTGAGGAATTAATTCCACGCATCTTGAAGAAAAGTTGTAAAAAATGAGAAATCTGACAAGAAATCTGTGGATGTGCAGTTTTTCTTTTACTTTTTTTTACTCATCCTATCACTAGTTTCATTAACTCCTCCGAGATTTGCCAGAGACAAAAGTAGTAGTTACCTTGAAATAAAGGTAGTTGGTTTATTTCAGTCTGCGATTAGTTATATATGTAATTTGTCATCTAGAAAATTGCAACGGTAATGTTCTGTGGCATATCCGCGATACCCGGGAAATATAACCCGTAGTCAAGTATCCTACAAAGCAATCTAGCGCGCGAGTCTAGCAGATATTTATGATCTTCAAGATCATTAAGATCCGTAAGACCCAGCTGGACGGTCGCTCGTCCTCTTTGAACGTTGCTTACTGGGAAGGTTAATCGTCAACCCGCTATTCGGTCTTCGAAACCTTATATAGGCAATTAAATCGACAGGAAATATCTTTCTCCTGGGGATCTAAGCTTTTAACCGAGCATCAAGTGCACTTTTTATAAATAATGATTTTAATACATAATTTTAGATCTAAGTTTATATCAATCTGATGCTCTAAAACAGGAAAATAAATATCCTTCTGCATCATCAATAACGACTCATAGCCTGTAAATCTGTATTATTTGGAAAATAATCTTCAAAGCAAGATGGACCTTTGATATTTTTAAAAAGTTTCTAATCTGAGAGGAGAGGATAATTGCAGCGCAGGTATGTTGGTTTTCATTCGTAGAATTAAATGTATATCAAAAAGTAATCATTATATTCTAAGAACAGTATGTGTGCGGCCCAGCCAGAGAAGAATGGCGTGTCTTCTGAAGTGCTATTTAAATAAAAGCACAAGTTCATTTAGAGTATAACGTTTGTTTTATTTTCATATCCTAATTCCAATAGGTCAAGGTGCCCAGAATACACGAGTTACCTGTGTATTACCTGTAAACTGTAAATCAGCCACGTGTGATGAAACTTTAAATAGAAATTTAGCTATTTTTAACATTTTGAGTGATCTTAGTGCAAGCGACAATGGACAATTTAAAAGTGGAAAGAAATATTAAATCTTTTGATGGTGAAAAGTACCATGTGTGTGGAACTTCAGAATTCGTGCCTTACTCAATGAACTGGATGTGATAAAAGTGATTGACGGTGCAATTCCGGCTGAATTGAATGATGAGTGGAATAAAGCCGAACGAATCGCCAAAAGTACAATCGTTGAATACTTATCGGACTCTTTTCTTGGTTTCGCGAAAGCTGAAAATAGTGCTAAACAAATTTTAAATGATTTAGATGCGATCTATGGGCGTTAAAGTCTCCCAACTCAATTAGCTTTGCGAAAAAGATTACTCGGATTGAAATTGCAAGGAGATATATCATTAATACAACATTTTAGCATTTTTGATTATATAATTTCTGAATTATTGGCTGCAGGTGCGAAGTTAGATGAAACAGATACAGTATCTCATCTATTGTTAACTCTACCTGTGGCTTATGATGGAGTAATTACAGCAATAGAAACATTATCAGAAGATAATTTAACCTTGGCGTTCGTGAAAAGCAGACTTCTAGCTCATGAAGTTAAATTAAAAAATGAAAGCAGCGATACTAGTGCGAAAGTACTTCATGCCGAGAGACAGGATGATAGTACAAAAAAAAAAACAGATTTGAAACTTCGAATTTATTTAAAAATAATCGTCAGGGACAATTCAAACCGGAATCTTTTGAATCTAATAAAAAGAGATCTTTTGTAAAGTGTCACCATTGTGGCAGAAAAGGGCACATTAAAATTAATTGTCATTACTATAAAAAGAGACTGAAATACCAAAATATTGAGTAAATTAGAACTGTTCAGACTATAAAATTATCTGAACCACCAACCTCAAATTACGATAATCAGGGATTTGCTTTTATGACTGGAGATTATCAATCTGAAATTGGAAATAAAAATAAAATTACGTTTCTGCTGGATTCTGGAGCTGCGGATCATTTTATAAACAGAGCAGACTTAGCTGGTATTTCCAACGATTTGCAAACTCCAATGAAGATTTTAGTGGCGAAAAATGGGACCTACATAACAGCAACGAAGAAGGGGACATTGAATGTTATAAGCAACATGGACATTTAAGGAATCATCGAGGATGCTCTTTACTGTTCAGACGTCCCATACAATCTACTGTCCGTCAAGAAAATGCAAGAGTAGAATGACTGTTACGTTTAAACCACAAGGTGTTGAGATAAACAAAGACAATAAGGCTGCAATGAAAGGTAAAGTATTGAAAAATTTATATTGCATTGATTTTGTCATTGATACGAGTATGGTAAATTTACTTTCTTATAATAGTGGTACAAAAGATGAGTTTTATAATTTGTGGCATCAACGCTTGGACCACATTGGAAAATATGAATTTTTAGAGCTAAAAAACAAACAAATGACTGATGATGTAGGGCAAATAGAAAATGTGACACCTAATGATCATTTATGTGAAGCTTGCACTAACGGTAAGCAAGTCAGATTGCCATTTGTAAAAGTCAAAGATAAAACTCATATAAAACGACCACTATTTATAGTACATTCTGATGTTTGTGGTCCAATCACTCCTTCTACTGTAAATAATAAAAATTATTTTGTAATTTTTATTGATCAATACACTCTCTATACTGTTACATATTTAATTGCGTATAAATCCGATGTTTTCTCAGTCTTTCAAGACTATATTGCAAAAAGTGAGGCTCATTTCAATTAAAAAGTTGTAAATTTATATTGCGATAATGAAAGAGAAGTATTTGTCAAATGAGATGAAATATTATTGTGTGCAAAGAGGTATAAGCTATTATTTGACAAATCCATGAACTCCTCAATTAAATGGTGTGTCGGAAAGAATGAATAGAACCGTAACTGAAAAAGCTCGTGCAACGATAATCGATGCTAATTTAAGAAAAGATTTTTGGGTTGAAGCAGTTCTTGCTGCTATTTATTTAAAAAATTTAACTCCAACTAAAGCTTTCTCACAAAGGGTGCTAGTGCAAATGAGTAATCTTAAGTTAGTCCTGATCAGTATTCGATAGAAGAAAGACGTGCCTTCTGAAGTGCTATTGAAATAAAAGCACAAGTTCATTTAGAGTATAACGTTTGTTTTATTCTCGTATCCCAATTCCAATAAGGTAGCTTCTCATCCAGATTAACTTAAAGCATATTAATTTGCTATGTCACTGGATTTGTACGCCAAAAATATGCAAAATTGAAAAGAAAAAAAACTCCTATTTTTCTTTAAAATATTTCATCCAATCCCAAGTCAAAATTTAGCCTCTACTTTAAACAAGTAACTCCAACCTTGGTAAGCACTGGGAGCAGTAAAGTAGGTTATAAATAAGCAGCTATTTCAGTGAATTTTCTACCCTAATTTGGCGCTAAAAACGTCCGAAATCTACCCGTTTTTTAAATATAGAGGATATTTGCAATTATTTCATAGATACATTATTAATAATATTCTAATCATATCGCTAACGCATAGTAAATTGTAAAATCCGGAAGAATCAATGATAGAACTCGAGATCGTACGCATCGAGTTTATTTACCAAACGCCGAACGCCGTAACTGATTGAGCTGACTGAGCACGTTCGAATAAGTATTTAAAACTATTTTGGAAGAGTTCAATATAAGTATTTTTTGATTTTTTTAGAAACATCCATCATTATATGCTTCAGAGAAACTTAAGGCTAGGTATTAAATTTGATTCTGTGTAATTTACAATTTAAGCGAATACAATGTCAAAAGTAGTGACTTAAATAATATTGTTTTTCGCTTTATTAAGGCCATGTGACGAGTGGGTTACGTGACCAGATTCCTACCTTACCGCCACTTTTTTTATTTTCCCACTGGAAGGTACACGAAACGCCACATCAAGTTGAAAATTTGGGATACTAAACAAGAAGCACTAAGAATGGTGGGTCTGGTCCTGAATTTGTATAATTATGAAAACAGTTTTTTGTTGTAAACAATTTGTTTTGCTTTTTTTATAATTATTAAAGTTTAGGACCAGACCCACCTTTCTTAGTGCTTCTTATTTATTATCCCAAATTTCCAACTGGATGTGGCGCATCGTCTGAAAATAAGTTGGGAAATAAGAAAGGTGGCGGTAAGGTAGGAATATGGTCACGTGACCCACTCGTCACATGGCCTTAAGCAAATATTTTTTTAAACTCACTCAGCATCACAATTAATGCAATCACACTAAAAATAGAAATACTTGTTTGCGCAGTGCTCAACTATCGAATGAATTTTTTCACAACAGAAAGAATAAATTAGCATTATCCCCGTACGCATGCGCGTGGGGCGACGTCAAAGTCGAAAATCCACTTGGTAAGTTTAACGTATTTTAAAATGAATTATTCTCACTCTTTTCTTTCACTCCACACAAACAAAATATGAAGTCAATAAAAAGTCGAAATCAGTTATGTTCTCGAAATAAGATTTGTTTTCTCAAAATGAGAGTGCTTCAAGTGTGAAACTAAAGTATGAACATCGCTGCATTTTTATTCTCCGGTGAGTCATATCTTATCAACATTAAATAATATTAATAATTATATATGTAAATTTTGTTTTGCCTACTGGTCTAAATCAATATTATTAAAATATTAATTAACCTCAAGATTGTGAAAAAATGCTCTCTAGCTCCGCTTGGATATGAGCCCAGGTCCTTTAGAATGCCGGTCTGATGCTCTACCAACTAAATAATATTGGCAGCTATTTTTTATTTCCTGAGCGGTTACGATTTTTAATTTTAACACACTTTTGGCTGGTTCAAATCAACTTGCACTTTCTAATGTCAAGTTTTTTGTTCTGGGTAAAAAAAACATTCTATTGAAACAAAGCGTCTATACCGATAATATTTGTTTTACGCCCACCGAATTTCGGTGAACCTAATCGCCTATTCTGGTTTCCCTTTTGATTTCCCTGGGCTCATAAAAAATATTTCGATTATTTATATATTAAAAACCATAGAAATAAGCTACTTTTTGAGATTTTTATTAACCCTAATTTAATTTACTTTTTAAATTTAAGATTGTTGCTGGAATTATAATATATACTTTATGAAGCCAAACAGTTTATTTTCACGATATTTAAAAATATTTTGTTCAAAACTGTAGAAATAAGTTAATTTCAAGTTTTTCAAGTAGCCTCTTTCGTAGATGTTTTCATAACTTTGAATTTTGGGAGCAACTATTTGGAAATTTTTCAAAATTTAGAGTTTTGCAGCATTAAGATTCTTCATGCATCACGTGTAGATATCGCCGATTGTTCCCTAATATTATGGGATAATTTGAGGCCCCTGATATATAGGTCCATAATGACCGATTTGGTTTAAATGTAGAGTAATGTAATTTTGATGGAAATTGAAGGAAATAAGAACAACTGTACTAATCAATATTGATAAAGAATGATATTTTATTGGCATGTTTACTGAGAATAATGAAGATAAAATATATCGGAATGTGAGAAATTCCGACATTGCTGCAAGTTGCTTCATCTTTCTACTGCGATCTAGTGCGGTACGATTGCACGATTTTCTCACGCGTCAACAGATTAACTCACTATAATTTTTTGCAGCGGTAGTCGTTGTTTTAATGTAAATGAAGGGGAATAAACATATTGGCTGAAAGTTAAGTATGCTGTATTCTATTACTTTCGCACTGTATTCATAATATAATAATCCCTTCAAGACTTAAAGCGATAACGGGCGACGAATGTTGCACTTACTTTAAGTAATTGAACCTCTTCTGCATGAATATAGTCAGATTAACCAAAAACATACATTTAGACATCAAGGTAACGGACAAGAGCTATTAAAGCGTCAGTAACCTAACTATTTTCCAGGCTGTTAGTTTGTAAACGGTAATTTTATGAAGCTGTCTTGACCCTTTTTAAGAAATGTATCCACTGCAATATTTATGGTGTGTAAAATGAAGTTATGATGATTCCAAAAATATGTAAGGCATTTGAGTTATGATGACTTGTTTACAATTAAACTAATCAAAGCAAGCCAGCTAATACGAAGATTAGGTGCTAAAATCTTATTTTCTGTGGAAGATTACCCATTTGTCTGATTTTAATACATAAGATCTACAGGCTTACTATAGGAACGTTTTATGAACGTTTAAATGATGTAATTATCTGGCGGTGTAGTGATCGCAAGCTTAAAGGAAATATGAAAGTTGAATATACGTCATTCGGAGGAATGTCCTCTTGTGACAAAGGATAGATGGAATTTCCTCTTAAATTTAAGGTTGAGAGGATTTTTATTTGTCTCAACAGGAATCCTTTTGCAGAAAAAATTCTCCTTATATGCGACCAAATTCACCTAATCTTGCTACTAAATAATTCTGTTTGCGTAAATCATATATTCACGTCGTTCAACACAAAACAGGCAAGAGGACGATGCTTTTGTTTCAAGCCAACTTTTTCTCTGTGTGGTAGCAATTTGTGTAGCAATTTTGAAAACTCATTTCTCATTTCCTGATGGGTAATTTTATGTGTTTTAGTTAGACTCGAGTGCTACAAGATACTATCCGATAAAACAATTTGAATGCTCAAAATAGCTTCAGTTCCTTTAATTTGCACAAAATTAATATATAACATTTTTTAATTAATCTAAGGGATATAAATATTTAGAAAGAGGTAAATACTCTCTTCTCGGAGTGAATTTATGGAACAAGAGGCTATGCCACCGGAACCCCTAGTTGCAGCTCAGGAGCAAATGGTACCTTCACTTGGACTCGTTCTTCCTTGATCTTCCTGTGCTTCTTTTAGTTCCTTTTGACCCCGAAGATAGTCGACCATCCATCACTGGTATGCCGCCAATGAGATTCTACACCGCAAAACGCGATCGCCCTCGGTCATCTTGCTCTTCAGGTCTTCATCACTCCTTCGCGATTGGCGAGTTCTCTCTCCCTCTATCCGGCTTTCTTATAGTTTTCCGCACGTTTCTGATACCCGACACGAAATGAAAATATCATACGATCAGACCTAATATCGCACGTGTTCCCACAAAATCCTTGCGACTCGCCGGACGTTTTTCCGCCTGGTGCATTATACCGTTGCTTTCAATTCCTTGTATTTCAGAGTGCACAATCACTCGACGCTGCCTTCGTGTTTGTTTTATTGGCCTTCTACGACCCCGAGAGTAATTCAATTTATTCGTTTGTCCACAAGGACGGATACTGAGGTAGCAAGGGTGAAATGGTAAAAATGTTAACTTCATTTTTCATATACACAAGATCGGCTATATAAGAATAGTTTCGGGGGTTGCCTGGCACTGGCCTTGAGATTAAATCAGTCTGTTGAAGCGTAAAGAGTCTATTATAAACTGGTGGGGAACATTATTGACGCTGCCACACGCTGCCACACACTGCCACATGGCTTTGTAACTGCGTGGGCCAGCAGTTCTTGGAAGGCCTAAATCAGTCGATTGTACATACGCGTTCTTGTATACCTCTTCCTCTATCTTTCTCCCTCATTCTCTTATATCTAATCTACCCTGACTACGAGCATCACACAATATTTATTTTCCCTCGTTTCTCTCTACCTTTTTTTTGACATTATCATCAGAAAAGGTATTAGACTTGTTTAACATTTACCCCATCCCCTTTTTGTCAAATTTCCATATTTTGAGACTCTGAACTCGTATTTCTGTCTGTCTGTGAGCACGGTCACTTTTAAAATAATTAATCTATTAGTTTGGCCTTTTTGTCTACTCTTCACGTGCCCTAAACTGAAGGTCAAGTTCGTTAGCTAGCCATTTGGGATGAAAATTCAAAAAGTTCGAGCATTTCAAAAATTTTTGAGACCACTTTTTTCAAGATATAAAAATTCTACGTATGGCTATCCGTAGCACTCGAAAACTCGAAATTATTTTAAGCTCAAAAAACTTACGATTTGAAAAAATGTGAAGAAAACAAAAACGTCGATTTTTGAATGACTTACAAGATTATCATAACAATTTGCTTTTTTTTTAATCAAAAATCAAGAATTCAGATTTTGATTGCAGCAAAAATAATAAAAAATTAAAAAATCCATTTGGCCTTGAAACTGCGCTTGACGAGAATGAGCCCACGCAGTGCGCTGATTTTTTCTACTATTTTTACTTACCACTTTTTATATGTCTCATATATTTCTTCTTAATCTACTTCCTCTTCTATCTCTTCTTCTATCTTATTTTCTCTTTCTATTTAAATCTCTTTCTATCTTCTCTTACTTCCTCAATCTCTTTCTTATACCATTAGACCATAACTTTTGTCACCTTATATCTATAATTAGACATATCTCTTTATCTAGCATAGCTAGAGAGTTCTAGAGTGTGCACCTCTTTCTTCCCCTACGTTTTTTCTCTTCCTCTAATGCTATTTAGTACTTCTGCTTCATCTTTTTCTTGACCTCTTTCTACTCTTATCTCTTTTTTTCTTTTTCAATTAGTTCTTGACCGACGTCTTGTTTCATCTCTTTTTTCTCCTCAACCTATTTCTTCCACTTCTCTCCGCTTCTCGACTTTCCTCTCTCTCCCGCCCATAATCTCTTCCTCATCATCCTTTCTCTTCCGCTGCCGAGAATAGCGATACATCCAAGACTTATTACTTTGAGGCCGCGATGTATAAATATATGAGCGCGCGCGACTTGGAGCACGTGAATTCGAAAATACGTGTGTGGTTACGTGCATTCAGCCTATACGTGACTTTGTACAAATGTAGGTGTATACCGGTAGCGTAGGATGAACCTTGTGGATAACCAGTAGCCGTCGAAGTGTATACAAGGTCGTGAGAAACGTTCAACTTTCGATGTCATCGCCCTGGCCTTGTCGATGGAATCAGCCAACTCACTTTCGTAAATCCTTCTCAGTCCTCGTCGGCGTTTTCTCCACAAGAGAACGCAATCAGCGGAGAGACAATCACTTCCGGGATCCCCGTCTTCAGATCCGGTTTCTTCGAAGTTCTAAGTTCGAGTTAGAACTCCTTCGAGCGTAAAATTTCAAAAATTTACTCATGATGATTTTCAGACGATGAGCAAATTGCCAGAAACGACCGCCGCTGAGGGGAGATGCATGATATCCGCATTTATGATATCAACCCTTTGAGACGCGAATTTTTTTTCATTCATTATATTGTTATTTTTAGCTTTATATAGGTTTTCGGGATCGCTGATTCCGATTCTGACGTCAGAATTGTAAAATTCAAAACGGCGGATCCAATATGACGAATGTATTTGGCTAAATTTCATGTTTCTTTTTATATTGGCCTAAAACGTCTTCTAGGGAGGTTTTTGGGGTCCCTAATCACGATGGTAACGTCATAACTGCAAAATTCAAAATGGTGGATCCAATATGGCGACTGTATTAGACTAAATTTCATGTTTTTTTTTTATATTGGCATAAAATGTCTTCTAAGAGGGTTTCTGGGGTCGCTGAGCACGATTCAATTTGCCGAATGTGTTTCTTCACGATTCTGACGTCAGTACTGCAAAATTTAAAATTACGGATTCAATATGGTAACTATTTTGTAATTCTTATATCTGAATTGTAATCAGCGACCCAAGAAACCCCCGTCAATCGAGTTTTATACTGATTGTAACAAAATTTGCCAATTTCGTAAAAAATGGTTGCTATTTTGTAGGCGCCATTATGAATTTTTAAATTCTGACATCAGAATCGTAATCAGCGACCCCAAAACCCTCCGTAAATCGAGTTTTATGATCATTGTAACGAGAATCGCAAATTTCGTAAAAAATGGCTGCCATTACGTAGCCGCCCTTTTGAATTTTTAAATTCTGACATCAGAATCGTAATCAGCGAACTCAAAAACCACATAATCGAGTTTTATGCTCATTAAGAAGTTATCCCTGCCTCTCAGAATCTTTTATAACCAACATAATAAAAAACTCTATTTTTGCATATTACGGAAATTTTTTTTGAAAAAACTGACCTAAGAAAAATTCTGCAAAAAATATATTGTTTAGTTCAATGTTTGAGATATTTGCAAACAAATTTTTAGATCTCTAGGACATGTAGTTTAGACACAGCCTAATTTATTGTAAAAATAAAACGAGATTTTCGAGTTTTAATTGTTTATTACTAATGAGTAATTAACAAATTCACATACTTTTTTGTGCTAGTTGTACTCCTTATATCCCCAGGATTTTATTAAAAAATAGCATTCGTATTTATATGTCAAAGCGAACTAGAAATACGTGCGAATTCGAGATCGAAGATAGGCGATTTAGATGAAAGAAATCTCGTTATACTCACCATTGTTCCTGTCAGTGAAAATTGGTACCCTTCAGTCTTCCTGTTGGTCTTTCCAAGCTGTACTCCAAATTCCATTTCTAATGCTTCTATCATTTTCTAATTTATGGAGAGTTTCATAAAAATAGGAAATTTTAATTCTAAAAAACATCTTAAATTTCTACACAACTTTTTCTCAAAAGTGTAATGCATAAGGAAAACGTCATATGATTTCTAAGCAGGCTAAACGATTTTAAAAACAAATTTAATTTTTCTATTTGAAAAAATTAAAAACTGAGATTATTTACTTCAATTACTTATATAGGTTATTTCATTTTTAAGGCTTCTATTCAAAGCTGTAAACGTTTAAATGTCTAAACTTTCACAGTATTATAGATTGGTATAATTGGAATTGACAGGAATTGACTGAAACATTGTGAAAATCATCCTTTCATGGAAGATCATTATTTATGAAAACATTTGATAGATTGTGCGTTTTAAATAGGAGAAATAGGTATTTCAAAGCCATTATTTTCTATATGATTTCATAATTTAGAAACCAAAAATTAGCATCGAATCAAGAAAATATCGGTAGGAGTACGGACGATACAATATTTTCTTGATCCGAAAATACCAAATATCGAAAACACCAACTGTCATTGAAATATAAATACGCAAAATTAATGTGGTACCCAAAGAATTCGTGGTGTAATCATAACACTGCTTTACTTTCCAGGAAATAAGAAGACTATATTGAGCGACTATAAAATGGGCGTATTAACACTCTTAAGTCAGTAACGGCAGACCTATACGAATAGAGCAGAATGAACAGAAACGAATATTTATTATTATTATTATTACTCTAAGGTATAGCGGTTCCTAATCCTCACAATTAATAAGAAATATTGTAAATAAATCGCACTGTTTATGATTACTGAATTAACTGTTACTTTTACCCCTTTTCCAACTCGTTAAGGTGTAACGATATGGAAAATTCCGTAACCATAGACAGTGCCTCCCGCACTCGCTGACGCGCTATGGAATTATCCGTAAATCTAACCCCCTTTCGAGAGCGTTCAGCGCTAACGTTACGGAAAAATCCGTAACCATAGATAGTGCCTAAATAAATAGTGAACATTAAACTTAAGTAATTATAAAATATATCTCAATATTTCAGGATGTATTCGCGAAACTAAGTTAAATTTGAATATCACAACGAAGCGAGACGAATTCATTATAGAAATAATTGATGCTCTAAAACTGAAGAGGAGAATTTGACATTTGCTTATTAGTCGAAAAATTTAGTCAGGCAAAGTAACATTTTTTTTAAATTTAAAATAACCTTATTTGTGAAGTAGAATAAGAGAACAATCGCAGCTGCATATAAAATATTTTCACTTATTCACATATTCATAATCACTGTATGCAAAGAGAAATAAAGTAGAAAAAATGTAATTTACACATTGCAAATGTCAGATCTACTGCAAAATTTAACTCAATTGCTTCATATACTACAATTTTCGAAATAATATTTATGAGTTTTTAATTGTCTTCCCTCCTTCACCAAATATTTATTAAGATTTTACGTTCGTTCAAAGTAACAAATTGTTCGTTATGTAACATATTATTGTAAATTACATTCGTATCATATTTCCCATCAAAATGCGAATTGGCCTTTTTAAAATTTAAAACAAGATCATTTCAAAGGAATCAATTATTTAAACGTTGTTTTGAATCTCCTTTTAATTCCATTGTATCATTGGCTTGGAAAATGGAATGGTTTTACAGAAAAAAGGTGAGACTATCTTAGCAAAAACTTATGTAAGACCTGCAAGAATAAGACGCAGCAAAAATTAGTCAAACTTTTTTTTTATGTTCTTAATCGAAAGTTTCAGAGTTAAATTTTTGAAATATAAATAGTAAAGTTTTATCAATTCAAAAACTTTAGGTAAATTTGAAAATGAAATCGCAATTTAGATTTTGAAATTTTGAAAACTATTTTACTGCAAAAATCGATCAGAAAAGGATCATACATGAATCCTAAAATTTTGTCAGAATTTTTATTCAACGGGATCTAGGCTAGGCCGATAAAGGGTTACAGTAATATTTATAAATAGAATAATAATAATAAAGAAAAATAATAAAAAAAGTAATTGTGGCACAGTTTGCCTTCAATGTAAAGGGTCATGCCGAAAAGTGTTAAGAAAATTACTGGTCGTAATACAAACTAAAGTGGAGGGTATTTACTTGATACATTAAGTAGGCTCGAGGGAAAAAGATTTTTAGCAAATTTTGCCGACGGTCGTCAAATGCAAAGAAGCAAAACATAAGACTTGTATAAGTCGAGCATTGAATGTTAAATCTACAGGTCAAATTTCCGAAATGATAGCTAAACAACCATTTAATAGAGTCATTCGAAAAATTATATAATAATTTATTTAAAAAATCTAGTTCGTATCTACTTGAAAAAAGGATAATACTGCAATGTCAATTTAGCGCCAAAATCAATTTACAACTGTAATGTCACTGCTCATAATTATAATCTATAAAATAAATTAACCAATTTTATGCACTCATAAATAGAGGTATGTACACATAAAAAAATGAAGTTAAATTTTGTTGCATGTAAAATTCCCGCTGTTAAAGTTTACATGATATTTGATGAAAATTTATCCTACGATGAAATAAACGCTGTCGTCTACTACGACATCCTTATAACAGCAATGGGAAAACGGCAAAGTATGAGTGAATTCGAGCTATAAATCGGTACAGCACATTTAAAACAACACAGAAAAAACGAAAGTTAGAATTTTTGCAGGCACGACTTGCAAACGGTTAAAAATTAAACATATTTCAGCGAAAGTTTCAGTAAGGTGAGGAGAATAATTCTGATCTCGTCTCCTGTATCACGATGAAGTGAGCAAATGTCGGTAACACATGTAGAATCAGAAAACGGAAAATACGAAAAAAATTGTCCTAAATTATATATCTCCCCCGAAATAAATTAGATTATTGTAGAGGAATTAGAACTTATTTATTACCATTTAGTAAAAAGCAACTGATCAACTGACTAATGGGAACTCCAGTTTTCTCTAATTTAATGAAGTTAAACGGCGATAGATAGCGCTCGCATCGCAATTCCAGCTACATCGCGAATAAAAATAGAGCGACTATAAGGCGAAAGATTATCCGGCAAGGTTAACTTTTGTTGCGGTGAATCTTTCACACAGAATCGATGTAAACTTTATCTTTCGTTTTTTTCTTCGTATGTGTGTATTTCACTATGAGATAAAGTTAAAATTTAGCATATACTTTATAATAAACTTTATTCTAACAGCCTCAACTTTTGACCAAACCCTAAAAAGCCTCATATTTTTTCTAGGAAGCGGAAAGTCGAGAATTTCGACGAAGATTGCGGAGTTATTAAGTTGAGACGTATTTAGCCGACTGCTATTTCCATTCGAGCGCAGGAAATTGTCTGTCAGTCGGTTTCTATAATTTCAGAGGAAGAGGCGCGTAATTCAGGAAGGCATAAATACCTACTTACAAGGATTCCACAAACCAATCGGTCAAAGAAGAAACGATTTCAACCAATCGGTTGTTTTTTGTAAACACTATCGATTTATAAATTTATCCACTAGAGTCACGATAAAGCGATTGTAGGAAAAAGAAAGGTTTATAATATCGGGATCAAGGCGTATACACACACACACACACACACATATACACATATAATTGAAAATTTGTCATAAGGACAACCGCAGAATTTCACCGGGAGAGGGTGCTAATCTGAAACATTGCAACCGCTCCCAGCGAAGTGGCGGTAAAATTTCAGCCACAACCACGTCTCATGACCGTGCGATAGGTGTTTACAGTCTGTAACGGAATTAATACGACGATGTGGCAAAAGCTTCGTGCGCCCTGAGAACACGGAGCGATCCAAGAACTACCGCCTTCTGCATTTTTCCTGCAAGTATTTTAGCATATTGTTGACCCGCAGGGATGCTTTTCAGGCTATGAACGAGTGAAAGCTTGGCACCTCCAAGAGCGCCGATGATAAGGACGATTAGTTTAACAGAATATTCCGGGTACAATCGTTGCAACTCCCTTATAAGATCTCTATACCTCTCTTTCTTTTCATTCTCCTTGACTATGATGTTTTAGTCAGCTGGTGCCGAAAATTCGATAACGAACATTGTGCCACATTGTGCCTTTATATGTAGGTCGTTCCCGCATGAGTTGGACAACTAGATAGTATGTGAGCTAAATGCTCGGGGTGTGCATGGCACGCTCTGCAGCTATAATCGGGAATGTCTTGGCTCAAAATGTAGCGACGGTATGTTAAGATGAAAATGACACCGTCTTGGCATGCCAAAATGAAACCCTCCGTACCAGACTTCAATCCGGGCGATTTAAGGAAAGCAAACGTTAGCTCACACGACACTGACTGATCCTCCACATTTCTGTGAAAGATACCGTGCATCCGCTTATTGAGGAGCTGTTCACGAAAGTCTCAATGTGCTGTACCCAGAATAATCCTGTTGTGAAGACATTCAAGACTCAATATTCCGCGACCACCTTCACGGCGTGCGATGTACAGTCACGGAACAGAAGACTTAAGATGCATGCTTTTGTTCATGTGCATAACCTTTCTTGTTCCGATATCAAGGGATCTGAGCTCGTTCTTCGTCCATGGAACTATGCCAAATGAATAGAGTACTACCGGGACGGCAACCAAGTTCGTTGCAGATACTTTGTTCCTCGCCGACAGTTCAGAAGACCAAATCTGCCGGATAAGACGTTTGTATCTGTTTCGAAGAGTATCCTTTATAGATGTAACATCCTGAATTGCGGCTCTTGGTACGCCCAGGTATATATAAGTCTCTCCAGCGCAAAGGTGTCGTATAGCGCTTCTATCAACGAGCTCAGGATCTTCAGGGATGCCATTAAGTTTTCCTCGCTTCAAATAAACCTTGGCGCATTTGTCTAACCCAAATTCCATTCCAATTTCCTTAGTGTATCGTTCGACAATCCCTAGAGCTAGATGTAGTTGCTCTTTGTTTTTAGTATAGATCTTAAGATCGTCCATGTAAAACACTTTCGATTTACAGGTGTGCCGCACAAGTACACGTCGGAATGGCGAAGTGCTAGAGATAGTGGCAATAATGTAAGGCAAAAGAGGTGTGTGCTCATGGTGTCGCCCTGAAAGACACCTCTCTGAAAGGTGACCTTGTTAGTTGTTACACGATTTTTTCCAGATAAGATAGTAAATCTGGTTTTCCAATGCGGCATCAATTTCTCTATGCACCTAAGGATTTGCGGATGAACCTTTAAGCTTTCCAAAAGACAGATGATAAGTCTATGGGAGGTCGAATCGAAAGCTTTCCGATAATCAATCCAGGCCATCGATAGGTCACGCTGGTAGAATGCTGCATCTTTGAAGACACATCTATCGATGAGCAGATTCTTCCAACATCCCGCTACGCCTTTCTTTGAGCCTCGTTGTTCATACATTTCTTGCATCGCAGGTTTAATAGCCCGAACAATCCTATCATTTAGGATAGATACGAATATTTTATACAGTGTGTTCAGACAAGTGATTGGCCTGTAATTCTTCGGGTCAGCTAAGTTGCCTATTTTCGGCAGGAGTATTGTGCGCCCTTCCACCAAACACTCCGGAATCGGCTCTTCCGCCTTTAAATATGAGGTGAAAATACGGGCCAAATGCTGATGGGTTGAAGGAAACTTCTTCCACCAGAAGGTTTTGATACGATCTCGTCCCGGTGCGGAATAGTTCTTCATCACTCTTAATACTTTTTTAACCTCCTCGGTAGTGATGAGTGGGCATTCTTTATCAGGTGTTATGAGGGCATCACATAGCTCCTAGAAGCTATTTATATCTTCTGAGTCTTCGTCCAGTCTATGCTGCACTTCGTAGACTTCTCTTCAAAATACTTCGACCTCCTCTGGTTTGGGTGGGTGTTCGACAGTAACTGGAGGGTCTTGGAAGAGTCGAGATGGGCCAGAGAGAAACTGTCGATTTTCTCTGACCCACCTCTCCCTCCGCTCTAGACTTCTCTTAGCGTCAGATAGTATCCGTATTCTCTCAACAATATGCTGTCTGATGGTCAGCAGCTTTGACTTATTGAGTATGCGATA
Organism: Belonocnema kinseyi; assembly: GCF_010883055.1. Taxonomy (NCBI): domain Eukaryota; kingdom Metazoa; phylum Arthropoda; class Insecta; order Hymenoptera; family Cynipidae; genus Belonocnema; species Belonocnema kinseyi. Next base: position 103,626,009 of record NC_046664.1, on the reverse strand, counting down.
ACGGCTCCGGAGGTCGCGCGCGATCTTTCGAACCTTGGCGGCAAAAGTTCTGCCAGATGTGATGTAGTCAATAACACAATGAATGCGGGCCGCGTACTGTCTTGCCCAGCCTATCTTTACGGCAAGTTGATGCATTTGTCTTTTGGTCTTCTGATCAACCGTTGGTTCTGATTTACGGTTCTCATCGGTCAAAGCTCTCGCTGCATTATACACACAATAATTGATAGCCCAGAGGTCGGATTCTCCGAAAAAATGTCCACGAAACTCGTCATCCATTTTAGTCAGATCTTTAGGATTGAGAGAAGCCTTGGTGTTGATGTTTCTCCGGGTCATAAAGCATCGCTCTTCCTCTATTGGATGCCTGCCCGCGGTTGGTCTTAGTGTCGCCTCTCTTTCTCTGTTGCCGGATTGTTCTAGCTGTGGTAGAGTAGGCGTTCCGCTTACATAGCTTCTTTTTCGGAGTAGTTCAGCATGGTTTTGCACACGTTGCCACGAAAAGTGCGATAGCTCCGGGTGTTTTTCGCACCATAGAGCATGCAGTTGTGCCATGTTACCCCGTTCAGGGGCCACACTCGCATCGTAACACTCTAGCAAGTCGTGATTTAGTCGCTCCCCCAGCTCTGGAGTGGTCGGCATTGTTGGGGGACCCATTGTCGGGAGCCCTGCGCGTTCTGTTGTTTTGAACCGCACTTACTACAACTATGGTTTGGTGTTGCCATTGTTGTTCCCACGATAAGCTAGGGAAAGGGGTTCGTCCATCCTTGTAGAGCCCCGCATGCACGGATAAGACTGCGTACTTTGAGAGGTCACCCGGTATCCCAGAGTCACCGTTCTAGACACCTCACCCAGCTGCCATTCAGCTTTCAGCCCGGTTTTCACACCTCCGCTTGGGAGTTAATTCCTTCGGGACCACCCCTGGACAATTGTCCGCGACTGCCTATTTTGTTTTTGTAACCATATTCAGCAAAAACCCTTGGTACAGGAACCCTCCATCCGCAACCCGAGGACGCGTTCGTTGGCTTTGTCATAGGCTTTTTGGTTTGATATATATATAGCCATATCGTCAAGCACCTGTTTCATTCGGTGCGAATATGAACGTTGAAACGCGTTTACCATTCATTGCAGCATTTATTACTCTTAATTGCAGCCTTATAACAGCGAAGCCCTCCAGTTTCCACTTTTCTCATCGAGTCTCTTCGATTTACTAGTTTGCATTACTATGACTTAAACCAATGGCGCGCATCTTTGCTTAAAAATCTATTTTCGAATCTTGGCATAATCATAACCATAATCTTTAGATACTTTATATACGTTTATTATTTTTTATTTCATAATTTCTTATTTTTTGAAGACGTGATATATTTTTACGCCCAGCTTGAGCCAATTCTCGCTGGTTGAATCTATCATTGAGCATCACTGGTATACGAGGGTGGATTGATAAGTTTCCGGCCTGACCAAGAAAAACAACGTTTTTAAGAATTTTTTTTTTATTTCTCAACATAATCTCCTCCAAGGCTG
>NC_046664.1:103617511-103624391 GCF_010883055.1 Belonocnema kinseyi | reverse complement strand
GCTATCTAAGGATGGTACTATAGAACGCCACCTCAAGGTAGGCCTAGTGGCGCCATCTCTTGGTCAGGCCGGAAACTTATCAATCCACCCTCGTATTTTGTAACGCAGTTTTAGTTGATTCACTAAGTTATTCACCCAGTAAAAGCCCGAAAATCACTGCTTCACCAGTGAAAACTCAAAATACTGATTCCACCAGTGACATAGTCACTGGATCAATTTAAGAGAGTGGGTCGATGCTTTTTTAGCGAACAAGTTATTGAATGCATACACCTTGAATTTGAAGTGTTTGACAGAGGTGCAAAGTTTGTGAAAGTCATCCAAAGTATGGTATTATTTTACTAAATAATATGTGTGAATTTAATGTTCGCCACGTTTAAAAGGCCAATGCTAAATCAGGGGCCATTAAAAAAATATATAACGCCTATGTTATTAACGCTATCAAATATTAACCACATGCAGAAATTGCCCTAATAGTCCCTAATAATATTAGGGCTTTTTTAGGGTCCCCAACAGCTTACCTTTATTAGGTTTGCCCCCATCAGGATCGCCTTAGACCCTAAATAATTCACATGATCAAAAAAACATTTTTTAATACGAAAAATCTGAAATGCTAATTTCACGCGAAAATTACAGGTATGAAATGCTCGATTTATGCCGTTTTTTGAAATTTTTGGACTATTTTTGAAAGTTGATAAAAATTTTAGTGCATTATTTTTCTCGCGTTAAACGTGACAATACCACATTAAGATTTCTACACGGGACGCGTGTACTTTTTGAACGACCCCTTATAAAACATTTCTACTTTCTTCTTTGTATTCCGATTATCACGTGTAACAGTAGATAATTTTATTTTCAGATTTAAGATATTTAGGAGAAATCCCAAGAAAAAATAGAATTTAAGAGAAACTCCCGAAGCAGTAAGCAACTTGCAGCAAAAACGATTTTGATTATTTAAAGCAGCTCTATTCTTGAAGGTATATTTGGCAAACTAAAACAATATCGAACAGACTTCCTTCTTTTTCAGGAAATTTGATATATACATCTTTACTTCTATGTCAGTATTTTGCACTTCAAATGTCTAGATTTTGAAAGGCTCTTATTGTGGTAATATTAGAGTTGGAGTTGACTTATTTTTCAATTTTGCAAATAATTTAGACTACTTTTATTCGCAAGCAGTCGATTTTCATGTAGAATTTGCGGAAAAAAGATATCTCATAAAACCTATAATTTTCGAACAATATTTCGCTGAAGCAACATTTTTGTAGACCATATCTTCTAAATTGTTAGTATTAGGATATCCGTAAAGAATCATTTTAAAAAAGTACAAATTTTGACATTTTTTCCACAGTTTCGATATTAAGCATTTACATTTTTTTGTTCCTAAATGACAGGTTGCAGGTAGCAGAAATGAATATATGACTTTTTCTCTGAGAAATATGTATGTTAAATAGTCTGTAAAATGCCAACAAAATTAGTTACTTTAAAAAGCACCCTATACAGTAAAATATAAGAATTAGGCACGAGAAATGTAATTTTGGGTTAATTTAAGACACAAAGATTATTGCCGGCATACCGTAAATCCTTAAATTAATGTTTTTGGTGTTGGAAACATAACTTACTAATAAAAGACGATACAAATTATTAAAAGAAGGTGTAGAAATTTATTTCCCGTCAAAACTTGAACTATTCGTTACCTCCTTGGCAATCTATTACTCAAAATTAGCCATAGGTTTAATACATGAACAAGTTTTTAAAAACGACATTAGTGAATATATTAATAAATGGCAACGGTTCAATTCACAATTGTTGAGTTACATACATTTGGACATGTTTCGAATTGGAAAGTGAAGCATCTTTTACAATTTACATAATGCGGGTACACGGAAAACTTCATTTTGCTAGGGTAGCAATATTAAAGTGGTCGCAAGATTATGTTGTCGTTGTCAACACAATACAAAGAGTATTGTGGTTGGAAGTATACACGTAGCGCTCTGACAGCGCTAGACTTACTACAAAACGCTGTGTTGCTGTCAGAGCAAAACACTTCGCGAAGATCGCGATACACTGCATAAGTATCTCAATTACAAGAATTAAATAGTTATGAGAACAAAGACATTTGCATTTACGTGAAGAGTGCATTTTGATAATTATTGGATATGCACCTTAAAACAAATCCATGAATTTTTAATTTTTCAAATCCTTACTTGGTTAATTTTTTTCCACATACGCATCTATTATTAACTTAAATTAAATTCACTGGAACTTCACCTTCTCAAAATGAGGCAAGATTTGAGGTTACGCGAAAATTTACCTCAGCCGATAGTCAGCGCAACCTTACGTATATACGTTGCAACGCCACACAATGGGAAAAAAATGTCTTTTTGATTCCAAATAACGTACAGCCCACAAATAATGTCCGATTTAAACAAAAAATTTTGAAATAAAGCTGATGCGATTTCTAAGAGGGCTGTTGGGCCTGATTTTTAAAATAGGTTTTTAATTTTTTTATAAATAAAAGAATATGACGAAAAAAATGGACAATTTTTATATTTCAAAAAATTTCTCTTAAATTAAAATTGCTTATATTATGAACAAATATAATGGACAAATGCAGTAATCACGCATTTTTCGATAGAAAAATTCGTTTTTTTCGAAATCAATTTTTTTAAATTAGCAACTTTAAGATAATTTTAGCAAAATTCATAATTTCTTGATAAATCTTATGATTTTTTAAAACAAAATTTAATAAACAAATGCATTATTCGTGCATTTGTCGGCAGAAAACTTCGATTTTTTCAATGCCAGTCTTTTTAGTTGGGAACTTCATGCCAATTTCAGCAACATTCATAATAAGTTGATAAATTTTATGATTTCTTTAAACAGATTTAATGAACGAATGGATTAATCAGGCATTTGTCTACAGAAAGATTCGTTTTTTTATATGTCAACTTTTTTAATTATAAAGTTCATGATAACTTCAGCAAACTTCATAATTTTTTGATTAATTTTATGATTTTTTAAACAAATTTAATAAACAAATGCATTATTGGGGCATCTGTGAACGGAAAAATTCGTTTTTTTTTAATGTCAAACTTTTAATTGGGATCTTCATAATAAATTGACCAAAAATTCATGATGAGTTGATAAATTTTATGATTTTTTAAAACAAATTTAAAAAAAAATGCATTATTCGGGCATCTATGAAAGGAAAATTTCGTTTTTTTCGATGTCAGTCTTTTTAACTGAGAACTTTATGACGATTTCAGCAAAATTCATGATTAGTCCATAAATTTGATATTTTTTATGATCAAATTTAATGAACAAATGCATTATTCGGGCATCTGTCCATGGAAACATTTTTTTATTTCGATATGTCTTTTTAATTGGGAACATAATAAAAATTTCAATACCAATCATACTTAGTTGATAAATTCTATGTTTTAAACAAACTTAATAAGCATATTCATTATTTGGGTATTTGTCGACGAAAAAGGTTTTTTTTCAGTCCTTTGAGTTTACATTTTTGAGTGTTGAATTCTCAGATATGTTTAAAGATTTTATTAGTCGCTTCTTGAGCTTCCTCTGTTAATTCTCCAATAGGAAGAAAAAATGATTCGATAATTTTGGCACCGTGAAGAAGGATTTTGTGAACCGTTACTGGCATTTAATACCAATTGTAGAGGTTAATGTAAAGCTCCGCTGTCTTTCGTCAATAGTGTTTAAATTCAATAGTATCAATCACCTCTACTGAAGCCATTGCTTGAAAAATCATGCCGAAATTTTGAATCTACTCTTTGCTAACACCAATAATTTTAGAAGTTTGAGTTCCCGAGCCATACTTTGGAATATCTACGATGAGTTCCATCTTTTCAAAAAATTATTATTTAATTCTTTATTTTTTGCAGATTTTACCTGCTCCTTTCTCACTTTCCGTTTTCACTTGCCATTTACAGAAGCTTAGACGATAGCCTATATGCAGAAAACATTCCATCATACGAATCCACGCATGCAGCGTTTAAGGACCGAATAGTAAATTATCTGTGTTCTCTGGTCTATCTGCAATGTTCTGCAAGTTAGTCATTTCCATTTAGCATAGTTAAGACAAACCCATGAGTGACAATTATTGTGCAACGACTATTGAGAACCCTGATTTTTGTTGGAACAAGTGTTGTGATGTTCTTTTTCATCAAATGATGCGCCATCATAACCATATTTGTGGAGACATTTTATTGTAATGTTCTTTTGTTTTACTAAATCAAGCGGTAAAATATTCGGGATTTCTAACATACGCCTCACTGTGTGATCACAAATTTTGTGTAAATCAACTCTAACGCCATCTCCGTTATTTTCATCCTACCTTCAGCAGGAAGATATTCTTTCTTAGCGTCTTCAAGATTCTAATAGAGAGGAAAAATGTCTGCATTTCGTAACCTTGCTTGAATCCGGATAGTCTCACATTGGTGCTTCGTAAGTTTTATATCTTCAGCTAAAGTGATAGCTTCTTCTAAAGTAAAAGGTAAAAGCTGTTCATTCGTAATTTCTTCAATTTCTATAGCAATTTCATTGATCAAATTTTTTATATCCTTAGCCAAGTTTTTTCTCACGTCTGAGCACAAATTGCTCAAAAAGGCATTTTGAATTTCAATTAGGGAGTGACTGTCCACAAGTGAGAGTGTTTTTCTTCTTTGTGTTGACCTTGAAACGCTTTCAAAATCTTCCGAAGATTTTCTGCCTGCTTTTATCAAGAACTTAAAACTCTATTTGTAACATTTAAAGCGTCCATCTTTGAAATGTATACAACTTTATAATTACAAAACCGCAAGTTTCTTTCGAATTACTTATTTATAACTAAGGACTAAACATAGCCAAGAAACTGATTTTTATTTTGAAAATAGTACTTAACACGAACAAAAGAACAAGAACAAAAAGAAGAAAAACTTTAATTCCGTAAAAGACGGAAAGAAAATATTAGATTCTTCAACGTACGTAGAAGAAAATCCTTATAAAGGAATCTGATATTCGCCTGAGACTGATTTCTGAACAGCAGTAACGTATTAGTCTGGTAACAAATGTTGTTAAAATAGAGACGAATTCAAATTACTAACTGCCTTTGTCGATGATATTTTCTGTTTTATTTTATAGTACCGCAACATTCAAATTATCTCTGTTTGACATGAATGCCAAAGACGCGAAAAAAATGGAGAAACAGTAGCATATCAGTGTTATCGTCATTTCTTTTGTAGTAGCCTCAGAATAACAAAAAAGAATCTAAGAAGGCGCACGAAATATTTTGAAAAAATTCAAGAGTGTAGCACAAAAAACAAATGAATAGAGAAATCCAAGCTAAATTATTATATTGAAGCTTAATGAAAACACTGACATTGAAAAAGGCGAGCATTTCCATAGACAAATAACCAAATAATGCATTTTTATTGAATTTACTTGGATATATCATCAAATTTATCAACTAATTTTGAATTTTGCGGCAATTATCAATAAGTTCCCATTTAAAAAGACTAATATTGAAAAAAATCGTTCCATCGACAGATGCCCGAATAATGCATTTGTTTATTAAATTTGTGTTTAAAAAATTATAAAATTTATCAAGCAATGATAAATTTTTCTGAAATCATCATGAAGTTCCCAATTAAATAGATTGATATAAAAAAAAATTCCGTTCACAGATGCCCGAATAATTCATTTGTTTGTTAAATTTGTTTTAAAAAATCATAAAATTTATCAACTCATCATGAATGTTTGCTGCATTTATTATGAAGATCACAATTAAATGTCTGACATCGAGAAAATATAATTTTTCCGTCGACAGATGCCCCAATAATGCATTTGTTTATTGAATTTGTTTTAAAAAATCATAAAATTGATTAAAAAATTATGAATTTTGCTAAAATTATCAGAAAGTACCTAATTTACAAAAATTGACATACAAAAATTGACATACAAAAAACGAATTTTTCTATCGAAAAATGCCTGATTACTGCATTTATTCATTAAATTTGTTTATAATATAAACAATTATAACCTTAAGAGAAATTAAACAAAATAATATGTTTCCATTCAAATTTATTGCAATATAACTTGAAAAAACATATAATTATGGAAAATCGTAGAAAACGTTTTTTAACAAAAAATTTGTTTGTAAAATTTTTGTTGTTTATTGTCTGACATTGAAACATCTTTAACTAATGTTACTCTATGCAACCTCGACGATTTCAACAATTTTCCTGTTATTGACGAGCAGCGAGACCATTATTTGTTTATTTATAAATAAAATTGAAAACCTAATTCAAAAATCAGGCTTAACAACTCTCTTAGAAATCTTAACAGCTTTTTTCAAAATTTTTTTGTCCAAATCGGTCAATGTTTGTGAGCTGTACGTTATTTTGAACAAAAAAGTCATTTTTTCCCTACTGCGCGCCACTCGCAGCTCTACCGTATGGGCTTTAGAGCTTGTGGCTGCCGTAAAGATACGTATACTAATACTAGAACGGAAATGTATAGCTGCGGAGGCTATTTTGAGATTTTCGATATATTAGCTTTCTGATATCGTTCTAATAGTAACACATATACCTCACATAGGATTTTGAAAAATTAATAAGTCTGTAGGGCTGTCACAGAAATATGGAGTTTTCTGTGTATTTTCTGGTTTGAATCCGGGCTGAGGTAGATTTTTTCTTGTTTTCGGAACACAGATTAACAGTATAATAACAAAATTAAAATCTTGGTAAGAATATACTTTCCGTATTCACAAAAATTGAAGATGTAGAGACTTAAAATAATATGCGTTTTTCTACTAAAACTAATAAGAGCTACAAAAAAAGCACTGTCAAAAAATATAAATTCGTTTTAATTTCCCGGTCTC
>NC_046664.1:103616375-103617411 GCF_010883055.1 Belonocnema kinseyi | reverse complement strand
GTTAGTCCATTATAATATCCTATAGCTTTTTATAAAAAGTTCCGGAACCTACTTCTACGTTATCATATTGCGCTTTATTTCAATACACAGGCTTTGCGATATCATTGTGCGATATCTTTTTCTCCGTGTAGGATCCTATATTGGAACCTATATAGATATTTTCAGTATGGTAGTACAAGCGAACCCTCAAAAGGTCTCTAGAGATATGCTCTTTTCCCCTAGTTTAGAAGAAAAAGGGAAAATTCAAAAAGTAGTCTTAGGTTTTATACAGACTGCATTTACTTACTTATAGACTTTCGTGTCTATAAATATAACCAGCGTAATCACAACCTGATATTTCTGCTAAATTCCCATTATATCCTGTAGGCTAAGGAAAAATTGTGGCACTGAAAATTGAATCTATGTCAATTTTTAACCCTGCAACACGAAATACGAAAAGATTTTTTAATTAATTCATTGTCTTTTGTGCACATAAATGTGGTCTGCGTAATACCCTAAGCTACACTTGTACTAAGCGATCCGAGATACATGAAGGATTCATATTCACTCACAAACTTTAATCAACCTTAGTGTATATGAAAATACCCTTCGTAGAACCTTAAGTTTTTCTTAATTTCATACTATTTCGCATAGGCTAGGGAAAATTTGACGCCATGTAAATTGATTTTGAGGTCAAATTTTAATTCAGCTACTTAATAAACGTAAAGGTTCGTATCACCTCGCCATCGTACAAATATTACATAAGCAGGTCCCAGAATTATACTGATTTTAAGTTTTTCTCCTAGGCTAGGGAAAAAATTTCACTCCTAGGGGAATTTGCACCGTCGGATTTGCGGCTCAAAATTCATCAAAGTGCATTGATTAGCTGCAAAGTACAGGCATTCTGCTTTTACAATTATCACCTTCGCTGATTCCAGAATTCCCTAGATTTTTCACATTTTCGCTAGGTTAGGGGAAAATTTTACTGTTGAATCTCAATTCTGAAGTCGGATTCGGATTCAGCGGCTCAAAATACATTAGGATACACTACTCTCGT
>NC_046664.1:103615015-103616275 GCF_010883055.1 Belonocnema kinseyi | reverse complement strand
CATTTTCGCTAGGTTAGGGGAAAATTTTACTGTTGAATCTCAATTCTGAAGTCGGATTCGGATTCAGCGGCTCAAAATACATTAGGATACACTACTCTCGTAGACAGTTCAGACCACTTTTATTTTTTTGTGGGCCTGTGAAATGAAATTGCGCAAGCAAAGGATTCACTTCGTTTTCGATCGTAGTTTATGAGATTTTCGCGTTTTTATGAACCAGGGTCAAAAGTAACGATTTTTTTTAATGGTACTACGGAAAATTTCTTAATAACAGCTCTGAATGAGCTGAAACAATTTATTCTTACGCGAAGTTCCTTAATATTAGGCAGTCAGTTGAAATATGGTATCCTATAGGCTACGTAAACTTTAGTTGAGCCTAATTTCAGTGAAACTCTTCTATAGCGCCGATTTTGGGGCTGACGGTGGGTAGAACTAACTCATTATACTCCGCTTCGCTTTTGTTTGTTCACGCCTGAGTGCTCGCTCCAGTTGATTCTCGGAAGGGCTCTAGAGGGCAGGGCTATTGGAGGGTTTCACTTTACTTAAAACTCGATTTGTGGATAATTATCGAATCAAAAATTAATGGAAAACGTATGAAGAATTCCATTCAACAGACTTGTTTTAAAATTTGTGTAAAAGTTGAATTCTGCACGATGCAGGTAAAACTATAAATAATAAAAAATCCATTTTTCTTTATGAAATGTAACAAATCTAAAAAAGTAATCAATGAATAAAAAACTCTGCAACCCCAATGAAAAATTGCATTCAACAGACTTTGTCTTGAATTTGTTTACCAGACTTGAAAAATATTCAATGAATAAAAAATTCCTTGAAATGGATAATGAATTTCATTTAAAAGACTTACTTTAAAAGTTTTGTATGAAGCGGTTGAATAGTGTAGGCTGTATGTTATGTTTTCTGAATCTGCTAAACCCAGTTTACCGAAGATGGAAAATGTGTATGCACAGAAGTTTTTTTTTTGTGTGATTCTTTATACATGTACGAACACTAGCGTTATTTTGAGACAATATATTCGCGTGTATTTTTACTTTGCGGCAATTCACTGCCGCAAATCTATATACTATATTTTATTACATAACATAGATTATTATTATAATAATTATAATTTATGAGTGAAAAATACATTTGCCAGACTAGCTACGAGACCGGGAAATTAAAACGAATTTATATTTTTTGACAGTGCTTTTTTTGTAGCTCTTATTAGTTTTAGTAGAAAAACGCATATTATTTTAAGTCTCTACA
>NC_046664.1:103600804-103614915 GCF_010883055.1 Belonocnema kinseyi | reverse complement strand
GCTCTTCTTAATATTTTGACACCAAAATCATGTCGATACACCTTACCGACTGCGAGTAAAGCCACCCACGCTTTAACTTGACAGACTGTATATAGGATCCTACATAGAATCCTATATATTCCACCTATAGGTGCCACCTATAGGAAATGACATAGGATCCTATATATAATCATATATAGGTGCTTGTACTGAATTCTCCCTAATAAGGTATCTAATGGTGCGTAACTACAGATCTATCAAGCTAGCACCTCCACAAACGAAATTCCCAAATTTCTTCATGTCAGAATTTTGCGCTTTTTTGGGCTTTTTTTGGGCTATATTGCCGATTTTTGGGCTCCGCTACTTTTTGTGAAAATTCAAATTTTGAGTGGAGGTGCTGACTTGAATCAAGTCAGCACCTCCACTCTATAAAAATTGAAAGACAAGAAAAATCGAACACGTCAGAATTTTCGGCTTTTTTGGGCTCTTAAACGCACCAACAACCCATTTCCAAAAACCACCCCTACAAAATATAAAACCATCCTCTATGTAAAAAATCAAATTCGGAAAAAACAAAGAACACTAGAATTTGCGGCTCATTTTAGGCTCTAAAATGCACAAAAAAAACTACCCCTTTTTACGAAAAACCACCCCCTTGCAAAAAATAAAATTTGCAAAATCCAAAATGCACTAGATTTTTGGCTCATTTTAGAGTTTCATATGCACTTAACATTATATTACAAAAACCACCCCTGTGTAAAAAAACGTCAACCTAATAATAAAATTTAAACCTTGATGTTGGCATTTTCGAACAGCCCAAAAATCAGAGACTCCATCTGTACCGTAAAATTTGAAAAATATCAGAAACTATAGTAACACTGTAATATTCCGAAAAAGATTGGTTTACACAAAATTATGTTTGATTGTTAAAAAGAGACAGTTTTTTAACGTCAAGTATTCGGGATCAAAAATCGGAGTAGGTATTTTTAAGGAGCCCAATAATCATAAACTCTACTGACACTGGAAAATTCTCAAAAATATTAATTTTTGACAAAGTCATATATACCTGGTAGAGAAGGGTTAATTTTATAAATTAAGGGTTGAAGCCCAAAAATCGGAGTGGATATTTTCGAGGAGCCCAAAAATCAGAGACTACATTAACACAAGAAAATTCTCAAAAATATTATTTTTTGCCAAAGTCATATATACATGGTTATATATACATTAATAATCATGAGAATTTTTTAGGGTTAATGCAGTCTATGATTTTTGGGCTCCTCGAAAACATCCACTCCGATTTTTGGGCTTCAACCCTTAACATATAAAATCAACCCTTCTCTACAACATACATATGACTTTGTCAAAAAATAATATTTTTGAGAATTTTTCAATGTCAGTAGAGTTTCTGATTTTTGGGCTCCTCGAAAATACCTACTCTGATTTTTGGGCTTTAACCCTTAACGAATAAAATCAACCCGCCTATACCACGTATGGTATATAACTTTGTCGAAAAATAATATTTTTGAGAATTTTCTAGTGTTTATGTAGTCTCTGACTTTTGGGCTCCTCGAAGACATTTACTCCGATTTTTGGGCTTCAACCCTTAAGTATAAAATCAACCCTTCTCTACAACATACACATGACTTTGTCAAAAATTAATATTTTTGAGAATTTTCCAGTGGCAATAGAGTCTCTGATTTTGCGCTCCTCGAAAATACCCACTCTGATTTTTACGCTTTAACCCTTAACGCAAAAAATCAACCCTTCTCGACCACGTATATATGACTTTGTCAAAAAATAATATTTTTGAGAATTTTCTAGTGTTAATGTATTCTTTGATTTTTGGGCTCCTGGAAAATATGCATGCCGATTTTTGGGCTCCAACCCTTAACTTATAAAATAACCCTTCTCTACCACGTATATACGACTATGTCAAAGAACAATATTTTTGAGAATTTTCTAGTGTTAATGTAGTCTCTGATTTTTGGGCTCCTCGAAAACATCCACTCCGATTTTTGGGCTACAACCCTTAACGTATAAAATCAACCCTTCTCTACAAGATACATAAGACTTTGTCAAAAAATAATATTTTTGAGAATTTTCCAGTGTCAGTAGAGTCTCTGATTTTTGGGCTTCTCGAAAATACCCGCTCTGATTTTTGGGCTTCAACTCTTAACGTATAAAAACGACCCTTCACTACCATGTATATATGACTTTGTCAAAAAATAATATTTTGGAGAATTTTCTAGTGTTAATGTAGTCTCTGATTTTTGGGCTCCTCGAAAATATCCACTCCGATTTTTGGGCTTCAACCCTTAACTTATAAAATCAACCCTTCTCTACCACGTTTATACGACTTTGTCAAAAAATAATATTTTTGAGAATTTTCTAGTGTCAGTAGAGTCTCTGATTTTTGGGCTCCTCCAAAATATCCACTCCGATTTTTGGGCTTCAACCCTTAACTTATAAAATCAACCCTTTTCTACCAGGTATATATGACTTTGTCAAAAATTAATATTTTTCAGAATTTTCCAGTGTCAGTAGAGTTTATGCTTATTGGGCTTCTTGAAGATACATACTCCGATTTTTGATCCCGAACACTTGACGTTAAAAAACTGTCTCTTTTTAACAATCAAACATAATTTTGTGTAAACCAATCTTTTTCGAAATATTACAGTGTTACTATAGTCTCTGATATTTTTCAAATTTTACGGTTCAGATGGAGTCTTTGATTTTTGGGCTGTTCGAACATGCCAACATCAAGGTTTAAGTTTTTATTATTAGGTTTTTGAAAATGGGGGTAGTTTAAAAATTTTTTTTATGCATTTCAGAGCCCAAAATAAGCCCAAAATTCTGGTGCTTTTTGTTTTTTCCGAATTTGATTTTTTACATAGGGGGTGGTTTTATATTTTGTAGGGGTGGTTTTTGGAAATGGGTTGTTGGTGCGTTTAAGAGCCCAAAAAAGGCGAAAATTCTGACGTGTTCGATTTTTCTTGTCTTTCAATTTTTATACAGTGGAGGTGCTGGCTTGATTCAAGTCAGCACCTCCACTCAAAATTTGAATTTTCACAAAAAGTAGCGGAGCCCAAAAATCGGCAATACAGCCCAAAAAAAGCCCAAAAAAGCGCAAAATTCTGACATTGAGAAATTTGGGAATTTCGTTTGTGGAGGTGCTAGCTTGATAGACCTCGTAACTACACAGTAAACCCCAGGAATAAATTTCATCTTTCAAAAAGATAAAAACGTTACATCACGCTTATCTAACGTAAGATAAAATTTATCTGAAAAAAATAAAATTTATCTAAAAAAAAGATAAATTTTATCTAACGTAAATGTTTTTTTGACATAGGTTATATGTCAGACAGCTGTGTCAATTTTCACAGAAAAAATGTCCTTCACAAATTTCAAAATCCTCGCGTTATTCAATTTTAAATATTCTTCCTTTATTTCAATAATTTTAAATCCAAAAATCACTCAACTACACTTACTGAATACACAGTCTGCACTTTGGTTAGTTTATGCCAAATAGTGTTTGTTTACAATTTTTGAAGTCTACAACAGAGTCGATAGAAAACTGAAGATTTATTCAAAAAAAGTAAGGGACAAAAAAACATTCACGTCAGATGAACTTTATTTTTTTTTCAGATAAATTTTATCTTTTTTGCAGATAAATTTTATCTTTCGTTAGATAAATGTGATGCAACGTTTTTATCTTTTTGAAAGATAACATTTTTTTCCTGGGGTTTACTGTGTAATGATACCTAATAGTACGTGAGTAATGGTAGCTCCTGGAGGACCAAACAAGCTTCCACGCAGCCGTAGGTGCCATAGAATAGTACTGCGCATCTGGATAGGGTCCCATACAGGAATATATACAGGATCATATGTCATTTCCATTTAGTGGCACCTATAGGTGAAACATATAGGCTCCTATGTAATATCCCTCATAGGATCCTATGTAGGTTCTTATATAGGAACCTATATAGGATTTTTCGGAAGGGTAGGCGACCCATGATACATACATAATACTACTCAATGAACATAAAGGTTCGTATTACCTTGCCATCGTACAAATATCAAATAAGCAGGTGCCAGAATTCTCTTGATTTTAGGTTTTTCTTCTAGCCTGGGGAAAAACCTGACGCCTAAAGGAATTTCTGAAGTCGGACTTGGTTTCAGCGGTTTAAAATACATAAAAGTGCATTTATTAGCTGCAAAGTACACACATTCTGCTTTCATAATTATCTCCTTTGCAGTTTCCAGAATTCCCTAGAGTTTTTACTTTTTCCCCAGACTAGAGGAAAATTTTGGCGTTAAATCTCAATTCTGACCTCGCATTCGGGTGCAGCGACTCAAAATACATAAGATACACTAGTTTCTTACACATTTCAGACTTTTTTTGTGGGCCTGTGTAATTATATGAAATTGCGCAAGGACCCGTGCAGAAATCGCCCAATTTCCAACGTGATACCGATCTGGCCCCGATCGGATTTCCCGATGTGGCCCTGATCGGTAGAAGTCTGTAGCGTTGAATTCAGAAAATAAGCTTTGAATTCAGAAAAATTAAGAATTTGTATTCCTATGAATACAAAAATCCCCCAACAGGAACAGAAAAAGTGAAAATCCTATTCCTCTCAAACGACTTAGTAAAATTTAACGAAAGCATTTATTTAACCTATTTTTCATTGTTAAATCTTTTTATAACTTGTAAATTCGAAAAATATTCAAATTCACATTTATTTATATTTTAATAATTTATTTAAACGTCTCAAAAAATGCACCCAAGAAATCTATTCAAACGTGTGAATTAAAATAATGTTGACTCTAGAGAGGCAGAGTTGAACTGGTTAGAATTCAAATTTCAGAACTTATATTTCGCATGAAGGAATCAAAACAACTTATTACACATACTTTGTGAAATAATTAGAAGGAATTAAATAAAATCAAAATATGACCACTTCTGAGGAATAAAAGATATCTCTGTGAGGTGTGTTGCCTTTGCAGTTAGAAGGAATTAAATATATTGAAAACACGTTCTCTGTGGGAGAATAGAAAACTGTGTGGCGATCTCTATGGGAATAGAAGTGATTAAGTTTCGGAGGTATGTTATTCTTTTGGTGGCTTTTTAGACAGATGGAAAAATTGCGCATTCAAAATAATAGAATAATCTTCACTTTTGCGCTGAAATCTGAAAATAGTAATTTTTCTCTGTTCTACGCTTATTACCGGGCATACTACTCGTTTATAATATTCTTGCGCGAGGAAGTTGAGAGGAAGTAATTACACTCTGTGGGCTCATTAAAACCTAACCTCAAATGAATGAATAATTAATTAAATTGTTTCAGGTAAAATTAGTATATTTACCATTAGATGAGGCAAATATTATTATATAATGAAATTTATCAAGTTCTTTTGTTTTCAATTATTATTTAAGAACTCAAGGTTTCTCGATTTAATGTAGTTGGAATTAACAAATCTATTGACGAGAAATGGATTGCAGCATGCACAAAATTGTAATATTTTTAGATTATGAGAATAAAATATGTGATGCAATCGATTATGTTTTTGAAACTTTGATTCTGTATTAATAATAAATTCATTAAAGAAATACATTAAGGACAAATTTTCATAACATGAATTTCAGAATTATGTAGTGCCAAAGATGTAGTGCAATCAAAATGTAAAATGCCAATTGTGCAAAATGTTTTATTCAAAAGTTGTTTGGTCTATATTGTTTCTTAACATACTTAAAAAAATAAAACGATCTAATAAATGATAGATTAATTTGTTAGCGAAAATATTATCTACAACCACCTTCTCGAATTTTTAAGAAGTAATGCAATTGACAGAAAATAGAATTTATTTACAGTAAAATGTTAATAAATCGTAAGTCATACGTTATTTCTCGATTTTTTCTAATTTTTTAAGAAGTTTTATAGACAAAATTTTCTTTAAGGAATTAAAATTTTTCATTAAAATATTTCTGGTTATCATCTATTTTTTCTTTAAAAAAAAAAAACCTTTTCTTTTCGTGCCTGTGGTCTTTTAATTTTAATACTAGTTTCGAGTTTACTTATATTAAATCTCCATTCGTGAAAATCATGAATGGATTATAAGGAGACTGATCGTGTACAGATAAGGCACCAATCAGGTGTCCCGACCTGGCCCCGATCTGGGCGTGTGTTTCATCCGCGATCTGGCCCCGACCAGGGTTCCCGACCGGAACCCGATCTAGACTGGTCTAGCCCTGATCAGGGCCAGATCGAGATTTCTGCACGGGGAAAGGATCCACTTCGTTATCGAGCGTAGTTTATGATTATGATTTTTTTAAATGTGAAATCATACATCAATCTATGATTCATATCGTGACATTCTATTTATGTCCCGCAGGTGACGCATTATAGATGTTTTTAGTGAGATAATATAATACAATAAACATAAAAACATAAAATATAATATAATAATATAATCCAATTATTATTAAATTATAGTAGGGAATGTTAATTCTATCAGTAAATTGTTTTATTCTCAGTAAAATATCTCTGTCCATATAGTTCGTAGTGAAATATAGACACAAGCGCATCTGCTACCTACACATAAGCTCCCAAAAGGAACAAGGGAACTTGCTCGTATTCGCGGAAATATTCTAGTTCTCCCGACAATCATGTCGTACGTTTTCAAGTGGAAAAAAAATTCGAGAGTATCCGGAACGAGAGAAGCAGTGCGGGCGCAAAAGATGGTAAGGAAATGCAGTGAGTCATTTTCAAATCCACAGGAAATTGCCTGAATAGGCGCAAATTTTAAATTAGCTTGCACTTGCATTTTTGTGTGGAGCTATCGAAGACCGGTAATTTGATAATCAACGGAAGTCGCAAATTTTCTGTATATAACGAAAGTTTGCGAGTAGATAATATCAGTTTTACACGAGAGTCACGCGATATCTGCATACTTTATTTCTCAAGGTGGATAAATCAGAAATAAAAAAGACATAAGTAGAATAAGTAAAAAAGCCAACTAAATAAAAATTCAAGTAAATCAGGGGTAAAATAAATCGGAAGTAATATCCACGATGCAAATGAATCGCGTGCGGCATAACGATATTTTAGAATTTAATTGACTTAGATTTGTTGAATCAACAGCTTGTTCGTTTATCGAACATGTTTGAATAAGATACATATAGGAGTGCGTTTATAACTCATCCCTTTATAACCTGCTCCCCAGAAATTTTTATGCTTGGGGACCATATCTTCTGCGACTGGCGTAGAATGCACGTCGGTTAATGCGATTACTTTGCAATCAGATACTCTTCAATCTTAGTTTAAAACCGTCCGAATTGTTACGTTTCCATTTTTCAAATTCATCTTTAAACTCTTTTAGTTTAATTTTTTCCCACATTTTCAGCCTTTTTAGATTAAAAACTATAAAAAAAAAGTATTATTTTAGGCCCTATTTTACGTATTCAAATAAACAGCATAAAGTTATCCTATCCAAAAACATGACACCTCTAGTCTAAAATAATAAATATTATAGACACACACTAATCTGGATGAGTGCGTTAAAAAAAACGATACACTTATAATAAAGCAGGTCGTCGTGCATGGCTATCGGCAGTTGAATTTTGGAAACTGAATTTAAAATATATTGTAAAATAATATGAATGTTTTCTGTAAAAATGGCAGGCACTCTAGTGGGATTAATTCACAAGAAATATAATTGTTGAAATAATCATTTAAATATATATCTTCCACGGATCATGATTTGCACGTTCTTACATATTTAATTTCAATTTATTACGTCAAAATCCAACTTAGGGAGTCAAATGACTAAGGCACTTATGCATTAAAATGTCTTCTTAAATTAAGTAGGATTTAATCAATAGCTAACCGGGCAATTAAGAAAGATATTTTAATGCAAAATTTTAAAAAATAAAAAGAGGAAAAAAGGGAGGAAAGGGTAAAAGAATTTAAAAATTAAATATACAAAAGGGGGAAACATGTTTAATGAAAACAAAGCATCAACAACTGTAATCTGGTGATTGCGAATTTTCTTTTGTTAAAGCTCCAACGGTTTTGACGCACACATTCGCATTACGTGTCTCAAGTTTCGCAATCCGTTTTGTCAAAAATGCGAATTTCTCTACATGATGCAACACTAGATATCAAATGTATATTACATTTATTTATTTACCTCGTCTAGGATTGCTTATTCAGATTTTGCAAAATGTCGATATTCACAATTTTGTTATTAAACATTTGATTGCAACTTCTGTCGTTTTTCCAAAAAGTTAATTTTTATATTTTAAATGTATTTTTGAGTGAGCCACTTTTATCTATTAGTTTTGTTCATAGCTTGTGTCGTTTGTCAAAAAATTTAATTATTTTATTTTTAATTATATTTTTGACGATTAAAATAAAAACTACGCGTCCTATAAAAAAGTAAATCCTAACTTTGTAGATCTCCTTGAATGCACAATTTTGGTAAAATAATTTTTTTTCGTATCTTGTACAGTTTGATCACACTAATTTGAATTTTTATTTTTTTGTGCGATCAAAATTTTAATGTTGAACTTTTCAAGAAAATTCTAAGTTATTATGACATTCTTGTCGGGTGTTTAAAAGAGAACATTTTACCCTTTTAACTTTTTTCATGACGTTCGTTGTTTGGCTTAAAATTTTCATTTACGTTTTTTTACATTCTCATCTTAATGAGAAGGTATTTGTTTTATGTCAAATTTCACTTTGTCGGTTTTCATCAAATCTTCACGTTTTGTGACCTACTGAGTCAGAAAAAGATTTTTACGAAGGTGTTTGTCTGTAGTCTGTAGTCTGTACTCTGTAGGCACGATGCCTTTCAAAAAATTGATCAGATTGGATTCTGCTTTGGTACACTTTTTAAGGCCTAAAAAGTAAGAATAAGTTCGTAAACCAGCTATTTTGGATAAAAATTCAAAAAGTGAGCGCATTTTTAAAAATTTTGAAACCACATTTTTTAACATTTCAAAAATCTATCTGCGGTTATTCATAGTACTCAGAAACTCAAACAATGTATCCTTGTGACTTTTTTCTATGAAAAGAAAATTATCAGAGTTAGAGCATTTTCAAAAGAAAAAAAAAACAACTAAAATGAATATTTGAAGCCAAACAACGCATGGTATGAAAAAAAGTCAAGAAAAGAAAAACGTCGATTTTTAAAGACCTACAAGATTATCATAACAACTTTTTTAATTTGATCGAAAAGTTGAAAATTCAAAATTTAGTCGGACCAAAACTTGTTGAAACCAAATTTTTTCAAGATTTCAAAATTCTATGAACAGTTGTTTATAGTACTCAAAAACTCAAACAATTTGTTCCCATTA
The DNA here is from genome assembly GCF_010883055.1 of Belonocnema kinseyi. NCBI lineage: Eukaryota > Metazoa > Arthropoda > Insecta > Hymenoptera > Cynipidae > Belonocnema > Belonocnema kinseyi. The sequence continues at coordinate 103,605,581 of NC_046664.1, read as the reverse complement.
CTTTTTTCTGTAAAAAAAAAAATTATCAGGGTAGGAGCATTTTCAAAACCCAAAAAAAAAACAATTTAAATGAACATTTTAAGCTAAACAAGGCATGATATGAAAAAAAGTCAAGCGAAGAAAAACGTTGATTTTTGAAAGACCTACAAGATTATCACAACAACTTTTTCAATTTGGTCGAAAAATTGAAACTTCTAAATTTGATCATACAAAAAAAATTAAAGAACCAAAAATTCCATTTTTTAGTCAAACTATGCAAGATACGAAAAAAAAATAAGCTAAAATTGCGCGCCCTGGACAGACCTACAAATTTGTAATGAATCACTTTTTGATAGGACGCGTAGCTTTGTTTTTAGTCGTAAAAAACATTTAAAATAATAAAATAAAAAAATTTTGCGCTAACGACACAAGCTACGAGAAAAAATGAGAAAAAAACTTGTTTATACAAAAAAGAACTATAATTTGTGATAGGACACATAGAATATAAACGCAGTTAAATAATGTAAGATAAAACGAGAAAGATTTGCATTTAAAATAGTATGAAATATTTGTATGGTATCAAATAACATTTGATATAATTACGCCAAAATTCTAGAAACGTAGAATTCTATCTCACTTTCTTATAACAGTTTAAACGCAGAAAATATTAAAAATAAACATAATACAACGCGCTTTATTTTATTTTGTTATTTCTTACTGCATACTAATTGATTATTTTTGGTTTCAGACTGGAGTCCGACTGCCAGAAGGTGCAAGTGCAGCATTAGCCAAACCAACCAAGTACCATTACTATCCTCACAATCAACATATATATCTCCTGCCGGAATGCGCAGTTCAGCAGGTTTGTAATGCAGTTTATGTCAGATTGAATTTTACACAACCTTTGTGTGCTTGTCCCGGACGCTACAGAGATCCATGCAGCGCATCTCTCGATAGCGATGACCTACACACGACAGAACTGGTCACTGATCCTCGTACCAAGGTAAGTTTATACAGTTATGAACCCAAATAAAGAGAAAAATATAATAAATATAGGATTCCAGATAGTATAAAAATTAGTCAATTATCTACACTGTAAAAAATGTTACTTGAAACTGTCAATAAATGCACTGGAAGCTTATTTCCAAAACGTAAGGTAACGCTACAATACATGATGTATTCATATTTTACAATATACCGTAGAGTTCGCGCAGCGATGACTTCACGAATCTCAACACTTACAATACATGCATCGCACTTTCGCCATTCCAATACCTTATTTGCAATTTTATCTTACGCTTGTATTGTAGAATTGTTGCAGAATTCCAAACATTTTTAACAGTGTACTCACTACAATTATCTGAAGAAATTTCAATTTATGTTTTATGTCGTAAATCAATTTTAAGTGGTGAAGCAGACTGAACGAGAGTATCTCTTGAAATGTCTGAAACAGTCGTAATTGTTTTAATGAAAATATTACACGACGAGAAACAAACTCCGCCTTCTGTTAACTAAATCTGACAGTAGCAACTCGAGTAGCAGCAGAAATACAGAACGGCTACATTTAACTTCAGTGCGTAAATTAATTTAATTAGAATTCAAATTTCAAAACATTTAATAAGCAATTACAAAGTACGCTTCTCCAAGAACCAGGTCTAAAATATTTAGTTGCACTTTCTGTCATAATCGAGAGCATGACTCGATAAAACTGAACATCCCTCGTTCATAATCTATGAACTGCCATAACTCTGTGCTTTCCACTCCTCGAATTCAAGTGCATTCAATTGCAAATGATGTTGGGGTAAGTGTACCTCAGCTGACTTCATTAAGTGATATATTTCTCACAGGCAATATGCAATTGCTAATACTTCGTGGCAATGCAAGGCAGCATGCGGTACACTACATACGCGTGAAGGTACATACCACCTAGTCGAACGGTCTTTTGACTGGTAATCGTTCGTGGGAGTAACTCGGTGAGATCGAAAGACATCCTATGCATACGCATGCTCCACATACCTACATCGCGGCATATAAAAAATCGGTGGCCTGAGATACGCTAAAAGTAGGCGAACGGTTTATTTTCAAGTCAGGCAGGATCTTCTGAGTCGATCAAACGGTAATATGTACGCATTGCATTCATGCGCATGTCAGTATCAAGTAAACTGGTTCGGTAAGAGCGAGGATCTCTACTTATATTGCATCCTTGAAGAACCCTTGCAATTCTTAACTAGGTGTTGGCGTAATGAAACAGGGCAGGCGACAGTGCATCTATGAAAGTTTCGCCGAAGGAAAATTTCCTATAATATCAAGCCACTCTTGTGAAACAAACTCTACTGGACATAAGACACGTTCAGATTATAAAAATTAATGTGTGGCCATCTATTGATACTACGTATGCTTCGAGGAAATATGAAAAATAAGATGTCTTAGCAGAAAAATCTTAATCTCGCCAATAATTTATATTTTTACAAAAACATAATGATATTAAAAAGATTCTTTTAAGTATGTTATTTGTATTTACAAGCAAAAAAGCGAGCATTAAACGAAAAAAATATTTCCAAGCATAAAGAGGAAACTAATTTCTTTAAGTGTATCAATTTTACTTTATGTTTTTGATATAAAGGAAATCTTTTAGTACGGAACTAATTACGTTTGTACTAAGTTCGAGAAGTTGTAGTCGCAGCACGATTTATGTTGAAAATATTTGCATGAGTATCAATAAAAGAGTAGTACTAAAGTTTTTTGCTAAACACTCCATCGGACTAGTCATCCCGAATTTCAGTACGGCGAGACACTTCGTTTTATTTTTAATAAACGAATTATTCCACTCTATAATGATATTTCAAATAAAATAAATAAATAAAATGTAATTGAATAAATTCCAAATTAGCAGATCAAGGTTCGTATGGAGGATTTATCTCATGATCATCTATGTGATTACGTAAAATTATACATCACAATCCTCGGAAGATCTAAATCATCCTTTTCTATAAACACATGTATTTTCACGCATCGTTCTAAACTATTTAAATGCACCTTTTAACTTCAATGTAGCAAAGAGTTGTTCTATCTGCTGACGAGATCCATTTGCCAGATAATCTATGCGTATTATACAGATCAAGCTATAGGTAACATTTCCAGAAGGAGGAGTAACCACACCTAACTATAATAATCATTGGATAAGAATAACACTAAAACCAGGAAGTGAAATGGAATGAATCAGTAGCAAGAGACTATCTACTAGACTGGCACTTCGAGATACGGGTATGCACGAGCAGCATCTTCACGTGAAGTAGCAAATGTCGGATGAAACTCTCGTGATCAAAAAATCTACAAGCAAACAGATGATATCGTTCAAGCGGCGCTTTAAAGAGCAAAGTGATTTCTTGTGTTAAAGCGAAGGAAAAAGTATAATCCCAAAAATTGAAATTTTGATGGAAACGTTGATCAAAGCGTTGTACAATGGACAAACAGTTGACAAATGCATTGGAAATTACAACTACATTTACATTTGAGACCTTTAAATTTCGGACGAACTAATATCAATTTTCAAAAGCCTTCATTATCTACAAAAAAATTTGAAATAAAGTTTAAGGCTGTTGAAAAATGTATAAACATTGAATTTCGAATAAAAAAATCAGATATTAGAAATTAAAAGGTTTTTAATTCAAATATTCAATATAGCACAATTTTAAATTGTGCGTCTTCACAGTTATGGGCCACTCAAGTATTAAGTAATCCAATATCCTTTGAATAAGTTTACTATTCCGTCAAACATGAATAAGTTTTATATATCGCCAAACATGAGCAATTTCACTATTAACTTCATAAGGAGCTTTCGAGGGTCAAATGGGCCCTTTCCAAATTTTAATTAAGCTTCTGAATAAACGGGATATATTTAATTTTACTTTTTAAAAGTGAAATTAAGATATAAAAAGTCATATCCTCGAAATACTACTTTAGTTGAGGTTTCCTAACACAGAATTCTAAAATCTCATGTCATCTAAATATTGTGATCTTGTATTCACGCAACCTTGTTCCACTCTGCAGATATTGGGCAGAATTGAGAGCGCGGATCCAGTAACCGGTTCACTCTTGAGTATGATTTCCCATCGTTTTTGCTACGCTGAGTACGTAAATAACAATGATAAATCCGTTGTATCCAGGAAAAAACTTCAAAATTGGAGATGACGGCGTGAACACGCAATTTTTTAAACTGAAAAGCTGTTAAATTTTTCTAAAATAAGTAAGGAGATCTTACTCTGTTTCGCCACTTGGTAATAGAAACATTACCTAAGTAGTAGGCACATTGCAGACAGATCTTAAATTTTCGTGCGCAGATGCGCAGTTGTCCTCTTCCTATACATTGAAAAGTGTGCGAGTGAGAGAGTTTGTCTTTTTGTCGTAATTTAGAGAGGTAAACTATTATTTTTGAAATCGTACGTTGGAATGAAGAATACTGTTTTTTCTAACACTTCCAAACATTTTTATCCTAAAAAAACCTGTATAATTAAAAATATAATCGATCTAGTTGCCTAAGAGCGCGTCAATTTGACAAAGTTTCTCACTCCCACACTTTTCTATGTATAGGAAGAGGATAACTGCACACCTGCGCACGAAAATTTAAGATCTTCCTGCAATGTGCCTACTACGAGTACCTACGGTAATCTTTCTATTGCCAGTCTCGAAAGGCTTCCTACCAGGTGTATACATATGAAACCGGTATTGCCATCTAGCGGCCAGTAGGCATACTTGTAGGCACTGTCGGAACTTACCATTTGTGCTAATTGGCGTATTG
>NC_046664.1:103588650-103600704 GCF_010883055.1 Belonocnema kinseyi | reverse complement strand
GACTGGTTTGCTTCAAAAAACGAAGACTTTTTTTGGAAAGGTATCCATAAATTGCCTGAGAGGTGGACAAAATGTGTAGCCAGCGAGGGCGCATACTTTGAAAAAAATATTTATCATTCTCTTGAAATAAATGTGTTTTTTTCTTGAAAAAATACCGGTTTCATATGTATACACCTGGTACTGGCAGTTGGGTCTCCTTATTATTCCTTCGTGAGTAAAGCTGAGGTTTAAAGTGTGCCCACTGTGAAATAAGCGGTTTTCACAGTATTAAATACAGTGTGAACTAGTAATCTGAAAGTATACTAGTCGAAATGTCATTTGTAGCAATACATAAAGCAGCTATTACAGTTTGACATTGAAGAGTGGAATATCATTGGTACACGCTGTTTAAATTACTGCTCCACATTGTAAGGTTTCACTTACAAGCTGGTAGACGTTAAGTTTTCTCATTGTGAATTAAAAATGTGAATTATACAGTTTACAACTTGTAAGCTATCCCCTTTCATACTGCAATGGGTAGTGGCATACAAAGTAGATGGTGCAGTTTGAAATGGTAATCTGGTATGCCAATATAGGGCCTCACCGCGCACCAATTTCGCAGTGTGAAATTGTAACACCTCCTTTTTCGTACTGTGTCAAGTGCTAACTGAGATTATAATATCGACAATTTCAGTGTTATTCGCTGAGCGAGATTTGTTTTATTTTTTTACAATATTAGGTTTATTTTTATAATTAATTATTAATTAATAATTATTTTCCTAATTAAAACTAAAAGATGTATTGAGATTATAATAAACTTCATATCTGTCGTTCTAAGGGAAATCTTACGTTGGTGGCATTGTCGTTTAGGTAGAACTTAACATTTTCAGTTATGAGAAAATAGACCGTAATCGCGAAGTCAGTCACGTAAGTTTTTCCTCAGTACGCACGAGGAAAAATTGATAAATAATTTTTGGTTCCGAAGAAACTGCAAAAAAAAAATGATCCAAATTGCAATTGAGTCTTTTTTCGCTTTGCCTACTTCGACATTTTGTTTAATTAATAACATAATTTTTACCTGAAAGCATACATGTAATCGAACTCTGACGGACATAACTTAATGAAATTAATTAAATAACAAAATAATACCGCAACTATAATAGATGTAATGAGTTAACAAGATTTAAATACCAATAATACTAACTAAATACCATTATTAATTAATTATTACCATTAAATACCATCGTAAATACCATTTGCAGGTTATGTAGCAAAGTTGTCAATATAAAAGCATATTCATATGCAAGAAACTTTCTGTCTCAAGTCATCGGTCGAAAACAACTGTAAATAGATCCATAACTTACCCGCCCTACTTTGAAAGCGTTTGGTGCGCTCTAAATTAACCCTTTTGGCACTCTACAAGTATCTATTGGAACTCAAATTTTGAATGATACCAACTTTTATTTTAGCCACAACTTCAGCGAACCTCCAGTTTTTTCTGTGTGGGATTGTCGTTTAGGTCGAATTTAACATTTTCAGTTATGAGAAAATAGACCGTAATCGCGAAGTCAGTTACGTAAGTTTTTCCTTAGTACGCACAGAGAAAAATGGAAAAATAATTTGTATGAAGAGTGCTGTATTAAGTTACAGATTATTATGGTACTAGTGACTAGAAATACATTACCACGGACAGATTGCTAGTTTGCGCCATTCTCGACTTTACCTGTAAGTATTGTATTTTTGTTTCCATTCGTGTGATTAATATTTTATATTATAATCAAATTCCAACCTAAAATATTCCATTTCTACTGAAAGCCACTTTTAAAACTTTTATGATTGTTGAAGTGTGATAGTTTTTATTATGTTTTGAAGTTAAAGAATAAATTTGCAGTCGCTGTTTAAAAACGATTTTCGAAACCCATAAAATATGGACAGTCAAATTCTTGAATGATTTGCTTGGAATTGGTTAACTTTTTTTCGTCAAAATCATTTTCTCCCAATTGAGCAACTTACTATCTCAGGTATACGTTGTTATTTTTGTTTAAACTGAAAATTGCACACTTAATCGCGATTATCAACCGAGCCCGTTGCAATTTTAGGTTTCTGTCTCTTTGAGATTGTAAACTTCCCCATTTTATTTCTCGGAACTAGATAATTTTGTGTAGCATACTGTTTTAGCCTCAATTGAAAAATACTTAAGCTCGGTAGCAACTTCGTCTTTGTCTTTATAGGGTGATTTCGATTTTACGGAATGTTATTTCGCTCTCCTAAAAAATATCGTTTTTGTTTGTTATAGATATCTAATTCTATATACTACAACCCGTCAAATATTTTTACAGAAATAAAAATTTAAAAAAATTTAAATAAACACCGTTTACTTCACTTACATATGTTTGTAATTTATTATACTATTATACTATTTATTATATCACATAATGTGCATTATTATATTTTATAAAAATGTATAAATAATTACTATATTTTCACAAAATTTTATAAAATTCTTCTCATTTAAAAATTTTCATTTGAAAGACTTATTTCTTCTAATTTCAGCTAGCCTTCGATTCAATGTTTAAATTCAACTTTAAAGTTGTAACATCAATCAGGTTTAAGTATTTTATATCTTAAAACATTTTAAACACTCTAACGTTTCAATAAATTATTTGTAGTAGCTGCTTTTGTTTTTAGTTTCAGGTTTTTACAAAAGAATATTAGTAGAAATATAATCATTCGATTCTTTAAGCTGGAAAATTAAATTAAAATTTAAATATTTTTCACTTATAATACATCTGAGAGTAATAAATCCATTAAATTTTTAAGTTTTTGAATTTGAAAAGAAATCACAAATTAAATGAATATTTAAATTATTCATTTACTTATAAAAATATAGATTAATTAAATTGAAATATTTTATTGTAAGATTTTTGAATCCCCCTATTCATAAAAAATGTGTAAAACAAAAAAAAAATATTAAAAAAATATTCCTCTGTTAACCTTGGCTTTTCAGCGTAAAATGTTGGCTGAGATTTTGTCAACAAAATCCAAGCGATAAATTAGCGTACTTAGCGTAATTAGCTCGAGCGTCCGGCATAGGCTTATGTTTTAGGTAGGGTTCGTTCAGGTTGTTTAGGTTGTTTTAGGTTGTTTAGGTAGGGTTCGAATCCCCAGAGGGTGTGGTTTTTAATACCGTTTAAGCGCCCGATTACGTTTTTAAGTGACCGTGCGTGCAATTGCATAATTTCAAAAATAAATTGAGTGCAGTTATTAAAAATAAACTTTTTGTTGTTGTAAATTTATCATTATATTACATCATCTGTTTCCAGCTGCTACAATGGAACCTCTACCGCTGATTCTATAATAGGGCAAAACATTGACTTTTGCTTGTTCATGCGAGAGGTTTATAATGCGAAACTATCATCTTTGGTCCAAGAAGGAGCAAGGATTACTGAGAAAAAGTGTAACCTCTACCTTTGCGAGACACGCAGTGTACAATGCGAGCTGTATCTAGCGCGCTACAAAGTAGGGATTACTGGGTGACATTGTTAAATTATCACTCATCCCCATTCGATCTGGATACGGATTTACAATTTCACTGAGTAAATCTTGCACTTTGATGCAGTAAGGTTCACCAATTTATCCCAAAGTATGATAATTACTCTGTGGTTGCACGAAAGGCTCCGTTACTGCGCCACAGAGTAATATTTCATCACTTTTCCGAGTATACCTTACAGCGTACTTTTTGCCGTGAAGACTGGTTACCAGATGGTCTGGTGAGGGCCGTGACAGAATGAAAAGATTTTTCCACGCGCGGAATCTGACTCACCGGGGGTTAGCATAATCCGGACCCCAAAATCGGCACTTTTTTAACACATACCTTTCATATTTTTCGAGAACTCTATTTTGTTAAATTATGTAAAGTATATTAGCTTTTTCTAGAAATGTATTGCAAATTTATTTTTGTCTGACCTTGCGTTCCAGACTGAAAAGTGCTGTCCTCCACATAAATTCCAGACAAACACTCGTGCGGCTTATAATTAAATACTGAAAATTCCAGTAAGTTTCATAGAAAAGGCAGAGTTACGTTTAGGGATTCCGAAGACAGGGTTTGTTGTCTGCGAGAATAACCTCTGGAATGAGGAGGAAATTTCTGCTTGAAATTCCGAGATTAGAACTGGCTCATGAGCAAAAATAGTTTTGTCTACTGTAATAATAGGTTTAGAGTAAGCGTTGATAATTCAATGCAGTATGTAAGATTTCAAAGAAGTTGGAGCGGGTCGGCTAGCCTCTGAACGAAGGAATATCGATCCCGTCGATGCAAGACGGCCAAGGAATATAAACTCGATACTCTTTGCTCGTAAATTCGAGAACGGCAACTTAACTAACGACTCGCGCTTCTCTTACTGTACTCGTAAATACCAGAGGAAGCAAAACGCATCATGCGAAGCCTAGCAGAAATCTGCTGCGGGTAAATGGATTGCAAAAAATAGATAAAAACGACAAATATGCCTACGTATAATGTAGATAATACACAATATATAATATATAATAGACATAAAATATAGGTATGTGTATGAAGCCTTTATAAATTAAGGTTCAGAATAAATTAAAGATAAAAGGCTCGCTCACTTTAAAAGAATTGAAGATGGCGAGGAAATTGTACCATAACCTTCCTAAAGGTTTTTTTTATATTTAGTGCTTCATCAGGAACTATTATTATATCAAATTTCACTGGGATATGCAAGAAAGAAGAGTATTTCAATAGAATCATTGGCGTAGCCGAGGGGTGGTAGACCCGCTCCTACCCCTTACAGATGGAAGAGACATATTCACGTAATCTTTCTGAAGTATCTCTGTTTACAAATCTCGGAACATAGATTAATTAAAAAATTCGATACGAAAACAGCAAAGTGTTCATTTCCATTCCGTTGAAGTTAAATATATCAAAGTAATTACTAAACCAGCCTGATAGTCAATTCAGCTAATATTGCTGCATTATTCATAGTACTTAATAAAAAACATTGGAGTAACATAATCTGTTTTTCATTTCAAACTTCAAATTATTCTTTATTCTCTCAGAAATGTCATAATGTAGAATCCTCCTGATTTTAAGACCATTTTCCCGCAAGGATAATAAATATAATGTTTATAAATTTCATGTCTTACATTATCTGAATTTATCCCTTTAAGTAGTAACGTACTTTTTGTTCAGCCTTTCAAATACATCCTTTTATCAACTTCTGGTTACGCAACTGAATACATCAATTGGTTATTTCAGAGAAATGCTTGAAATTTAAAGATTACAGCATATAAACTTAACTTACCAAAACAATGTTATAAATAAACTTCCAATAAAAATGTTTTGAAAAATCGACTGATCGTAAATTTGTATATCATTTACCTTTCACATACGAATGCAGATCAACTTACTTGAAAGTTAAACAGTTTTACTATTAGTCTTTAAAATTCCGCTACTTCCAATTGGAACGGCTTACAACCCCGTAAATTTTCCAATTGGAATCGTGACCATTTTAAAGAATTTCAAAACAAACACGTTAAATTTCACATTAATTTATTAAACTGCCTACCGTTACGCCATGCCATCATTACGGAAAATTCCGTAATTTTTCTTTAGTGCCTTATTTGATATAATACCAAGCTACATTTAAAATCTTTAGATACGTTTTCCTATACTAACTAAGAATTAAAACAAAACTCCTGACCAGAAAATAAATTTACTTTCATTTGCCGAATTCCGGTCCAGTAGCCACCCTGCAACTGAGTTTTAGGGACTACTTAAAACTGTACACTGAAAAAAATGGTATAGCTGTAATAGCTACAAAAATATTGCTGGGGAGATATAGCTGAATGTGCAATAAAGCTTAGGTAGAACTACAAACTAGATAGCTAAGATATACACGGCAAAAAAAATTGAGCTGTGACAGGGATATTATTCCTTATTATAGCCAAACATTTAGCTGAAAACGAACGAAGGAATTTAGAAAGATCCCTGGATCAGAGAAAATGAATATCCTTGACCATTTTCCATATACCAGGGATATCGTATAGTCCAACCCCTAATAAGTATAACTATAATAGGGATATTAAGAATAAGTGTCTGAAGCAATTATCGGAAGAGCGCCGGTGCATTATGGGAGCAGGGAAATAAAATAGCGACGGTCTAATCGGGAGCAGTGACAGTTGAGATTTACTTTGGACAATTAGACGCTTTTTACCACTTAAAATATGCGCGATTTAAGATTAAATTGAGTTTATGATGCGGTAATAATAATTTACATTTGTTTCGATTGTAGGCGATAACTATATTGAAATATCAAGAAACGCGATAAAAACAACAAACTTGACCTCCAAATGCATCAGACGGATTTCAGGGAAATTCATTTTCGCGATACCAGACGAAAAATTGGCTACTGTAAGTTAATATATTTCTACAAAAACTAAATTTTTTTTCTAATCTGAAGATAATACAATTATACATAATCTGTCGAAAATAATAAGCTTTCGAACTTAGCAATTTTGTCCAAATTCCTAATTTACGAGAACAATTTACATAAAGTAACTAAATGTGTAACTCTTCTAACTAAATGTTTTACCTAATCCAAGCGTACACTTACTTTGAGTTTAATATATTCTCGATTCACTCGTTCGCCTCAAGATTTTTTTTCCGTGTATAAACCGTCTGTCTTCTGCAGACAAAAAATGTGGGAGATAATTCTATCATTATTTGCTCAACATTCTAGCAGTCATGATCAAACAGCATATTTTCTATAATTATTTTGCCTGTACAGCTAAAAATTCTAACCTAAAATAATTGTAGCATCAGTTTTAGGCCTATAAATTCAAATGCATTTAAAAAATGTACCGCCTTGCATTAGTTCGCACAACACTAACACCCGACTTTTCCGTAACTACAAGAAGCTCGTGCCTCGTGTCGTGTGGCTTGTGAGAGTTAAAAAATGAATAATATATACAGTAATGCAACGACAATGATGGAACCGATTATGGAAATAAGAGATTTTTTAATTAGCTGTAACCTCCAGAATTATATTGAAGCTCTCAAAGGAAAGTGAGTATTTTTTATCAGTGCGCGTATAACCTCAAAAAATCTTCGTTTGCAACTTTTTTCGATACGCCCTAGTGTACATATTGATATGTATTGATTATAACTAAATGTTTTCAATTTAAGATTTTCAATAATTAAGTCATGTATGTATCTAATACATAATAAAGATTTAAGTATTTATATATATGGTTGATATATTTTTGTGTCTTTATACCTAAAGGTAAATTTATTGTTATTTTCCGGTTTCTCTATCCAGCAACCACCCTGAACATTTAAAGTCGTAAATCAGTGGTCAGACTTAAAGTGCACCTGAGCAGTGAGCGTTGAATCACGCGGCAAGGAAACACCCGGAAGTGAATGCCAGGAGATATACGGGCACGCGACGCTATCGGAAAGAAGGGAAAAAAGGGGTCGGAAAGATTAAAAAGAGCAGACTCGCTTGGACATCAATTAGATGGGACCGGTAATGAGCGAGTAGGCGAACCTGTGTGGCCGATGCCAAGGAATGCTCAGATATATGCCTCGAGGATGTGCAATAGAATATGTGGAGCGAACGGGCGTTCTAGCGTATTCGCGCTTTGTCTTTTTTTCCTAGATTCTTCTTCCCTCTCGGTTCACCGCCGCTGGACTGGCGAGTTTCGAGTAGACGGCATTATATCGATATCTGGTGCACATCGAGGTCCAGGAGGTTGAACCAACGAGCAAAATGAGGATCGTCTTTATGTGGAAAATGTTTCATATGCTCACTATTCAAGCTGATTTTTGCAAACTAGGACTTGAACAATAAACTAAACCATCAAAAAGCGATATCAGAAAAAATTTAATTTTCTACTGCTTGAGATATATGCCAAAAGCATACATTTTCTAGGCGCTCAGCAAAAATATTGATACAAAGTAATTAAATGATACGACTTTGCTACAGATTTTCAAAGTAAGTAGGCTTATCTATTTGAAATTGTCTCTTACGGTTTATCCCCTTGAATACACAAGTGGAGACAGTAAACTCATCGCATCCAGCCCGTTGAAATGAGTGTAAAATATATTACTAAGGAATAATACCGCGTGGGAACCAAAAATAGATTCGAGTGGTAACTTAATAATAATTTTGAAGGACAAAACGATAAAATAATAACGAAGGTATCTAAAAGTGGTCTCAGAGACGTTACTTTCAAGCTTGGCCGATTTCATGTTCTCGCAACAGACAAAGACTTTATCAAGTTGCATATAGTCCTCAGAGTAGTGTCCTTTTCGAAGAATACATAAACAATAAAGCTAGCAAAAGGAGCTAGAAAAATCAATTTAAGCGAGATACATGGCTGTGTAGCAAGACAAAGTGCTGCGAAACGAGATAGACGGAACTTGGTTGAAAAATGAGCAAAAATTCAAACTCAGTCTCTTCCCAGAGAGACCGCTAGAGAATCTAGAAGCATTCATAAGAGTATAGTGAAAAGAGAACAGTAAAGTAGTCAATACTGGACTTCCAAGTAATTTTGTGCAACCGCATTACTTCCGGGAAATGAAGCTACTAACATATTGTTACAAGGACACTTGAAAAATTAAAATAATGGACCTGAATAACGGACAGATCTAATTGTGCCACTGTTAGGATTCAGGAAGTTCAATTTATGTTGAAATAGAGTGACAGTCTACGGACCTTAGGCCGGGCTTTTTGACAGGCCATTTGAGAAACAACAGACGATATCGCAATCCAGGCCCGGTCCCTGGTTAGCTTAGCCCGAGTCGATCCGCTTCTTTCATTTGTTTGGCGTATAAAGAACCAGCAGGGCTGGGTCTGGCTCTGGGTCTGAGTTGGGAATCTGGTCAAGTTAGATATGTAAAAACAGGTGCAATACTAGGAAGCAGAACGACAATTTTGAACAACTCTTGACAGTGATACTACATTTGAACTATGGCTACGTGGAGAGAGTGTCACGTCAACAAGTCCTTTTTCAACCATCTGCGAGGCCACTATTACAGAGTGACTACTGGACTAGGAAAACCAGTAAATGACGTCTGGACATTTTTTAAATTCCTTGTTTCAGTAGAAAAACTTATCCAGTCAATTCAAATGTCACTTGATACCATATGAAACAATGTAAAATAAAACGAGTTCATCTTGAAATTCTTTAAAATAGATACGATTCCAAACCAAATAGTCATTCCCGAGCTCTAGAAGACTTGGGAAAAAACTACCTACGTCCAAAACAAAACGAACCTCTCCAAGACAAAATACATATCTCGCACAATTTAAATTTTTACATTTTCATCCTGAATAAAAAGGTATTTCTTAATTTGGAGATTCTTTTTTTGATGCTTAAAATTTATTTATAAAAGAGTTAAGTGGCCAGCCTACTATTTTTATGGGAAAAATAACTTGCTTATCTTGCACAATAGTGATATCTGCATTTTTTGTAGCGTCAATAGATAATGATGTGAAATTTACGGAATTTTCTGTATGTCTTACAAATAATTCTTGTAAGATGTACAAAAAAAAATCTGTTCTCACTTGTGTCATAAACTTGTAAGATACCATACACATTCTGTAGAGATTGACCACATTTTTGTAAGCTCTACATGAAAAGTATAGCTGTCCCTCTAGTTTAAGATGGGACCCCTGAAACATTGACTAGTTTTGTTTCTCATTAAATGTAACACTTTAAGTTACCAAAAAAAGAAAATCCTGACTTTCAACTATCGAATAAGACTAAAGTTACTACCACCAAAGTAGAAAGACAAGAAATCTCGGGATATCGTTTCCATATTGTTTTGCATTCTTCGAATAAGCCGCGGAACGGTAAGTCACGGTGGACGATCAGATGAGTCCATTCGTCATTCTCACGCGCGTTTTCTCAAGACAAAAGTCCTTCTTGAACGACAACGAAACAAGATGAACCGGCATGTTATCACAAAATAACGCTCATTCACTTTCAACCGGTGCGACGGCTTCACAGCGACATCAACACCTACGCGCTTGTATGTGCCATCGAGTACATACGATGCAATGTACTTGCCTCGTGACATTCGTTCCGTGCAGCTGCACTTCCGTTTTTGTGTGGAATCACTACGTTGCGAAAAGGATTCCCGTCTCGAATTAGAAGGAAGATCACTCTGAAAACATTGAGGATTACCTCACATTGCCTTATTTTTATTTAACTTTGTCAAAGCTGGAATGTCAAAGCGGAAACCGAGATTTAACTTTTTCAATTAAAGAGGAAACCTATTCGAGAGAGTTTACTTTGCAATCTAAATTTTCGGATGTCTTAATGACACCAAAGATATGGAATCTATCTCAAACACAAGAACTTTCGCGATTTAAAGAAAACCGCTACTATAAAATAAAATAAAATAAAATAAAATATTACGAAGCCGGAGGAAGTAAGACGGTACTTAATATTGAGTTCAATCCTTCCGCCTCTCGATGTCGATAATCTACTTTAGTAAAAGAGAGTCAGTAAATCTAATTTCACTCACTTTTTAGCTTGCAAAACACTCTAAGCAAAAATTCCATTTGCTTGTAATTAGTAAAGTGAAATGGGTTAGTCTGAGCACCGAACTACTGTCTTTCATCCTTATTACTTTATGATATAAAAGACATCGTTATAATGTTATCTAATACCAAATAATAGCAGTATTTCATTCTACTATGAGAATTTCATCTCACTATCAGTAACTCCTCTTGACTAAAATTATTGTCTATCTGCATAACATCATTTTTCAAGAAGTTCCTTAACGCAACAAAGCATAAACAAATCAATGCAGCTTATGTCTCACTATAAGTAAAGTGCATGTAAAAATTGCGATCTTAGATGGAAGCTCGACGTTAAACGATCCTAATGTAGAATACGAATTAAGTTTCTACAGCTGAATACTTGTAGGCACAGAAGGATAAAAAGTTTTTTTAAGGTAAAGAGAGCAAATCAGAGAGAAACAAAGAAGGAAGTAGAGAATAGTCATGCTAGGCTTGACTGGTGGAATCCAGCTTGAGATATTTATAAACTGAGCTTCGGACTTAGTAGAGATAGAGTCTACTAATGTTAACTGTAAGCGAGCCATCTCCTTTCCTCTCGTTCCGCTGCATCTCCTGGCTCACAGCTTCTCTCTACCACTATAAAGTGTTCTTTCTCTCTCGTGGCAATCTTCATCCTACTTCTTTCACGATCGAGAGACACTTAGTTGGAAATCACCATAGCATACCGAAAAGCTACGAGGGGAGTATTATTGGAACAAAACAAAGTTCCAGTAACGCACATCCAGAGGTTAAATCAGGCTAAAGTCTTTGAGCTGTAAAAATAAAAAATTACTTGCTTAAAAAATTTTTCTATTTTTCAGGCACTTGATGAAAATGCATTAGGGAAGTGTCTTTCAAAGTCGATAAGGTAGAGATTTCGTTTCAAAGGAGCTAAGGTAACCGGCCGTATTACGAGACAGATGTTGATCATAGACTAGATATATTTGATTTTTTAAAAGAAATATTCAAATAATAAAAATGTTAACATTACTCGAAATTGTTATTATTTCCAAAGAAATATCCGAAGTCATTTCATACAAATAATATTAAAACAAAATTATAATAAAGAAAAATTGGAATAATCCCCGTGACCATATTATGAGAAACCGTTTTGGAGTCATTTCCAAAGTGTCTCATGTGTTACGTCTATATGAAACGGGTAAATAAAATCGAAAAATTATAGACTTTTCTACTTTTTGTGTTTTATTGATCTTTCTATGAATAACAAATATCAATACTTTGTACTTTATACCCTAAGTTTATAACGATACAGATTATGAGGTAAATTAGTTACAAAATTTGCAAAACATTTAAACTAACCTATGAAATCAGCATACTCATCAGCATGCTTTCATAACATGAAAATTAAACTTGTGTTAATTATTTACTAACTATTGATGCAAGGTGAATAATTAGATAATTATAATAGCAGTTGCAAGAAAGAATCGAGATAGGTGAAGAAAAAAACTGAATGGCAAAATAAAGT
>NC_046664.1:103584956-103588550 GCF_010883055.1 Belonocnema kinseyi | reverse complement strand
TAGGTAAATGTCCGCATAACCAGGATGGTTCGGGAAATGTTTGTGAGAATATCAATTTATTAAATTAATCCAATAAATATAAAACGAAAATTTTTACGAAAATTTACCGAACCTTCTGGGAATTCTCCGAACGTTCCATTGGAATGTTTCAGGAATATTCAGGAAAATTTGTATGCTGTCCCGGATAATATTATAAGATTATTGTACTTACATATATTAATAGTATTATATATTATTATTTACATTATTTTCTTCAAATTAATTTTTTTAATTCAGTTTTTTGTGTATTTTCGGTTCTTCCTTGTAATATTAATATTATAATTATCTAATTATTTACTTAAAATCAATATTTCATAAATAACTAAAACACGTTTATACTGAAATACTGAAAATATTTTCGTTGAAACATAAAAGCTTCAGGGCAACATTTATTCATATGAGTTTACGTATGTAAATGATATTATTAATAAATATTAGTTTTTTGCCGCCTTGCGCGCTATATTTATTTTTATTTTAAATTTCTTAATGTATAGTGTCTCATAAAAACGGACATTCTTTCATAATACGGTCGGTTACCTTAAACTTCAAATCCTTCCGAGTGTATACATATATAATCTATGTAATATCCCTACAGCAGAAGAGAAGGAATATGATGAAAATATAATTTATTATTGGAGTCGAGTGAAGTATTGGGATTTAACAGCGCAAAAGTACAATCGTGAGTGTTTTTCTTTGAAAATGGAGATCAAATACAAAGAAAAAGAATTGTTTTTATGTTGGCTGAACTTGATTCTATGGAAAACAAAAATCGACTTTGATTACTCATTCTTGATGCTCTGAAAAACAATTTCAAAATATAGACATAAGATCAGATGAACCACTAACGAACTATTTTCTCACTACAAAGTACGCAACAGAAATCAGCACTGAAAGTAACTATGTGAAAAAATCTCAATTTAAAAAGGAACCTGGGTGATTCTTCAACAGAGAATTTTGGAATGCGCCTACTCGTAGAAAAATATAGCAAGGCGTGTGACATAACATCAGTTTCTTCAACTAACTACTTCAGACATATCTTGAAAGTATAATTATCTATTTCCACTATACTTAGGGACAGTCCCACCGTTAAATGAAACTCAATGACGCAATAAACTACTTAGAAAGCTTCTTAAGGGGTTTGGGCACCACTTAAGTTGCTAGTAAAAGCAGTACAATCCGCCCTCAGTGATTCAAGACTGCTAATATCTACAAAATCTTAAATTATATTTTACAGAACGACCAGCTACAGATCTTAGAATCTTGATCAACGCTACTTCATATACATGATTTAAAAAAATTCTCTAGCACAAATTTAATTCAAAATACTTATTCAGCTCTTGTTATTATGACACAGATCAAAAGTACATAAGTGACCTGTTTCGCTTGTCTATAGAATCAACTTGCAAATAGGAAAACATGCGAAAATGTAAAATTTTCACTAAAATCCGTAAAATTCAAAGAAATACGCGAAATTATGAGAAACTACAAGAAATAATAAATGTCAAAGAAGTTATTTTCAAAAAAATATCGGAAAATTTTCGCAGTGTCTATTCGTCAGCAGGCTGCTGAGTACAGTAAATTTAATTTTTAGGAACTATATCTCTCTGCATAATAAATTCCTACATATATGCATTAAATGGACGTAATGGATGATTTTATTATTTTCTCACGGTTATATGCGATAGTTAACTTTGTATAACACATTATTGAAAGTATGTTTAACATTTAAAAACTTTGGTTTCTTTGGCTTAAGACTATCTCAAGGTACCGCGGCATGCCGGTTCCCTCGGAGACCTTTTTCGATTGTTCAGCGCTGCCCTGGATCTCGAAGCGCTGTGGCTCTCAAACGGCGCCTTCTGCATTATGTTACACTGAGAAACTTTGTACTGGAAAAATTACTAAATTAGGTTATAATCGAGGGACCAAGGCGATAATTCGTATATTTTAATAAAATAATCGTAAGCTATGCTATTTTTATATGAAATTTTCCTATTGATAATACGAAGTCTTAGTATTTTTTTATAGTAAAATCATAGATAGGATACATTAGTAGAGACATAATTAAATTATATAAAAAGAGTAGAAGTAATAAGTACCTGAATAACATAAAAGACTAAATTTTTAAGAGGAATTGCTATTGTCTGTAGGAATATGAATTATACTATGACACTTTCTATTTTTTTGTATTATGGAGTAAGACAAATTCGGAAGATCGCTCTCGAATATTAGTAAGTGACTTATTAAGCGAGCCTAGCGTTGTACCGAGTGCAGCCGAGCGTAAACCATGTCAGCCGACCAACGCTCTGCTGAAGTTCCTTAAATTTATCAATCACTCGATTTGGGTTGATGTAAAGATCCTTATTGCAATAAATTAGGATAATTCAAAAAGTTACAATTGAAAAACAAATTTTCCACAGAGGGCAAAAAATAATTTTTTACCTTGATATTAGGACATTTGATTACGTTAAGATATAGTGATTAGAATTTTAAAAATGCCATCACTGTGAACAATTAATAAATAATTTAATGGAATTTAATTTGACTGCTAGCATTTACTTGATAAGAGCGATAAATTTCTGGCTCTCATTATCTAGTTTAGCCGAATGGAAAATCGCCGTGCTGCCGCGCTGGAGACGCGTGTTCGATTCCCACCCGCTTTATTCTAATCACATTTTTCTGTTTCAGCTTATAATATGATATTCCTGCATGTATATATAATAATATATAAACTATATATAATCGTGTATACTGTACAATTGCAATTTAAATCAATATAATAGTGCGAAAGAATTCAAAATCCCATAATAAATAAGTCTGCATTTACGTCGTATGCTCGTGTAAACTGATACGTATCGCAACCTTCAACGCTACGCGGCACATGTTGGGTTTATTTTTTTCGTCTGCTAATCTGACTGCACCAATTTTTACTAAGTCGCTTGCCAAATCAGTGCGCCGGTCTCTCTCGACGTTATTATAGTCCTTTGCAAATATTTCAATCTTCTGGAGAAATAAATGTAACATTTTTAAATTTTATTCCAATGAATTTTGTAGTTCGGCATGCCATTATTAGTTACTACTCGGAGTAGTAAACATTACAAAAGTTCCCCTATGTCCCTCCAATGCAAACTGAAAATAGTAAAATCTAGTCTGATTTTTAGTAAATATTGCAGCAAAAGATTTCTCCTTGAAATTAAAGCAGAAAAATTTCCATGTATGATGCAATACCCGAATAAAAATGCTTAGACTTGAATTCGATTTCTAGCTGCGTCTCAAAACCGAGTCGAGTCTTAAGCCGCTTCCTCAGGCTTAAAAATTAGCCCATGTATTACTCTGGCAAGTTTTTCTCCTACAATTCTGAATTGTATGATTTCATATTTCAACCACAGACTATAAATGCCTAATGCAGAACCTCTCAGAGCCATTTTCTTATTCATTTCATTTATTCATTAATTCATTTCATTGCTTTTCATTCGAAAAATTAAAATATTATTAACAGAAAGCGGAGGAGCCTTCTTTTTCGAGTTGGGGACCTAGCCATAGAATTATAAAATTAAA
>NC_046664.1:103566757-103584856 GCF_010883055.1 Belonocnema kinseyi | reverse complement strand
GTCGTCTTTTTCATACAAATAATTACTAGTGGACAATTTGAATATTTCCCATTACTTTTTAAACAATTTTCAATTGTTTACAGAAATGTAAATTATTTAAACGATAATTCAATCCCAAGAAATGGAACAAACAATCGTATTTTTTGATTGAAATGTAATAATTTGTCATTCTTTGGAATAGAACATATTTCTAAAAACATATCATTTAAGCAATTATTTATTCTTTTTTTCAGATTTCTGAACATTGAGCTGGAGATGTCCACTTTTTCTAAATTGGTATCCTATGCTACGTTTTGTTGAATAATTACATAATTTTGATACATGTCTTCTAATGTTTAATAAATTTCTATTCGTTTAAACAATCCTAATTTGCTCCATCAGTTTGTTTACAATAACTAAATAGTGTATTACATGACTGTATAGTGTATACAAAGAATAGATGACACACCTTTTAATTGTTTAAGCAAATATAACTTGTTAAAATAATTACTTTTTGAAAAATACCTTTGAAATCGTATTTTCTGAGTCAAACATAATATTCAATGATCTCGAGGACTAATAAATTCTGTTAAAATCTTAACGCTATTGTTTTTGCAATTAATTATTGATTTTTTTTAAATTTATGTAAAATTAAGAATTGAAATGAAACTGATTGAATAATGAAAATGAAATGAATAATTAAATGAATAATGAAAATAAACAATAAATAATTGTTTAAATAATGACATGTTTTTAGAACAATTTTCTACTACAAGGAATGACAAACAAATACATTTCAATCATAAAATACGATTCTTTTCTACATTTTTTGGGATTAAATTGTTTAAATAATTTACATTTCTGTATACAATTCAAAATTGTTTTAAAAGTAATGGGAAATATTCAAATTGTCCACTAGTAATTATTTGTATGAAAAAGACGACGGACATTTCCTAAAAATTAACAATAATGAACGCAAAATGTGGTTTTTTTATTTTTGGCTCATATTTGCAGAGTTTTCAATTTAAACTTGCCACCATGAAATTAAAATAATGAAATTAATGAATGAAATTAATGAATGAATAAATGAAATGAATAAGAAAATGGAAATAAAATAAATGTAAATTTCATACTTTCCCCATTCAACAGTTTCCAATTTTGGGCGCAGCATCTTTTTCCTTCAGTATTTTTTGTCGTACAATCGGAGAATAGAGAAAAAAGGTGTATCCAGAAATTGAACGGATTAACCGATTTTCTTCTTTCTTTTTTTAATCGTCTTATCGTTATGTAATGAACTGAATGCACAGTATTAAAATGAAATTCACTAATATTTGCTAATTTCTAATTGTTTTCAACAGACTGTAATCTCTAACAATAGGAAAGTTGAGTGAGGCATGACTGGCACTCAATCTAAATTCTCGGCTCGATCCTAGGTTTACGATGTTTTAAGTATCGTCGAAAAAATGACACTTTAGACCACCCACCATTTTTCGAAAAAAGCGCTCTGAGAGGTTCTGCATTTAGGCATTTATAGTCTGTGGTTGAAATATGAAATCATACAATTCAGAATTGTAGGAGAAAAACTTGTCAGAGTAATACATGGGTTAATTTTCAACGGCTGTCAATTTCGCCACGTCCCAACTGGGTCGGGGCACTTGGAGAGGGGCAAGAGCGGCAAGCGGGGGGCTTGACTGTCTTCCCAAGTTACTCACCATTCATTATTATCAATCGGCGGTTTACCAAAAGAAACGTATTAGCAATAAAAATTTTTTGAACTGTAAAAGGTAAAGGTAACAAAATGTGTAATTTAACATTTACAACATTTTGAAGATTTTGAATTTTTAACATTTACAATTTAAAGTTGTACAATTGTTCTACGTCTTGGCAAAAAATCGTTAATGTGATTAAAAAAAAAAAAAAAAAATTGTTATTCAGTAATTAGGGAAGAAAAGTTAGATCTACATTATTTGCCAAATTTAAATACACTTAGCTAACATGTTTAGGAGAAGATAAAAACAAAATATTGATTTCATAGCAATGTAATATTTGGTAATTGCTTGCAGTATTACATTTTGTTTAAAACATTATATAATTATTTGAACAACTAATTATCTTCTATTTACAAAATTTCTAAAAATTGAGCCGTAGATGTCCAAATTTTTATCAAATTGGTGTCCTAAACTACGTTTTGTTGAATAATTACAATAATTTTGATACATTTCTTCTAATTTTCAAGAAATCTCTATTTGTTATAGCAATTTTTATTTTCCCAAGATTTGTCCTCGATAACTTAAAAAAAGAATGAAATAAAATAAAATACATAAATTATTTTCCTGACCGTATAGTGTATAAAAAAATGTATTAACCATTTTTTAATTATTTATACAAACATAATCAGTTTAAACAACTATTTCTTCAACGATATTCTTTAAAACGTATTTTCTAAATTAAACATAATATAATATTGTTTTTTTCTAATGTTCTTTATATTGCTGATGGATGGTTTACATCTCTTTTGGCGCACTATTAAATAAATCATAAAAGTCATCATAAAATTTAAATTATTAAAGTGCCAATTTTGAAATTGACGAAAAAATTGAAAGTTACGAAAATATCAAACATCTGGAACCAAAGAGTATGAAGCAAATATTGAACAAGGAAATTCAGCACTTCATCACGGCGAATTCACGTAACTTTTTTCGCGATTTAGAATCTGGAAATCTCTCCTTAAAAAAAATGCATAAGAATGGATGAAGAACGAACATTACCTGCGAGGCTTAACAATTGTTAAATATTAAACAGTAGTGAATCATGCTGCTTAAAGAGTTATTAAACCAAATCAATATTTTGTTTTTATCTTCTCCTAAAAATATTAGCTAAGTATATTTAAATGTGGCAAATAAAGTACATCTAACTTTTGTTCACTGATTTCTGAATAATCATTTTATTTTTTTGTTTATTACATTAATGATTTTTTGCCTCGACGTGGAACATTTCCACAACTTTACACTGTAAATGTTAAAATTTTTAACATTTTAAAATACAGATTTTGTTACCTTTACGTTTCACAGTTCAAAACTTTTTTGTTGCTAATCAATTTATTTTGGTAAATTGCCAATTGATAATGGATGGTGACTAACTTGAGAAAACAGTCAAACCCCCCGCTTTCCGCTCATGCCCCTCGCCAATCTTATACTACCATGTACTGTATATCAACCGCCACTTTTAAGCGAGAAAATATACTCCACCTACAATTACAAGCAACAACAGCAAAAAGAACATTTATGGGAAAAAGCGAGCTGAACCGACCGGTATGATTGTCTTCAGATTATCTGCTTAAGGGTGTTGGGTAAATCCGGCTTTGAATTATATTTTTCATAGGTACGGCACTGACTCAATATATATTTTTTCCGAAGAATTTGCGAACGAAAGAAAGAAAACTTGTCGAATATCCGGGGTTTTGCGAGATCCTCGGACCAATAAAATGTTGCAAAATCAAAAAATTTGTTGAGGAAATGATTATTTTCACGATAAATATGAATTTTGCGAAAGATAGAAATCAACGGGTAGAAGACGACAGCATTTGAACAGTTAGAATCGTTTGCAAATTTTTTTTTTTTACTCACAATTCTGACATAATAGAAGAATTATCGAGATATACTAGATTTTCAAAAAACCACGCCTTAATGATGGTGACCCTAAATTTTGCGAAATACTGTGCGAAATGGAGAAAGAATCAGACAAAATTGACATGCCCTGTGTGTGTCTTGTAACTGTATTTGTAATCAGCCACCAGGTTGTCAACTTTACGCCATGCCTCGATACCATGCATTGACGTGAAGTTGACAGCTAGCATGGTGGCTGATTACAAATAAAGTTACAAGACACACACAGGGCATGTCAATTTTGTCTGAATTTTTCTCCATTGTGCAACGTATTTCGCAAAATTTAGGGTCACCATCATCAAGGCGTGGCCCTTTGAAAACCTGGTATATCTCGAGAATACTTCTATTAGGTCTGCTACCCGCTGATTTCTATCTTTCGCTAAAGTCATATTTGTCGTGAAAATATCATTCCACAACACATTTTTTGATTTTTTAACGACAAGTTTTCTTTCTTTCGTTCACAAATCCTTCGGAAAAAATATATATTGAGTCAGTGCGGTACCTATAAAAAGAAATAATTTAAATTTGAATTTAACCAACACCTTCAAAATATTTTTTTTTTAACAACTCAACCGTTTAGATATAGTTTGGCCCTAGTAAACTTGTCTAAAGACGAAACTTTTATAGACTCAGAAATTAGATTAAAAATTTGTAATTATTAAAGTAGTTATTTTTAATTTAAAAAAATCAGAAACTATGGGCCTGAATGAGTATAACCCTGAAAAATTTTCTTCAATAAATTTAAATTGTAACTTTCTAGAAGGATCCTCTAAGTGCCTAAGCCGTTAGAAATACGTAAAAACAAACATCATTTTCGGCATCGTCATGAAACAAGTATAATACAAATGAAAATCCGTAAATAAATTGATTGAATATATATGGACTATAAAAATATACAACATTGTTTAATCATTAACAAAGATTAGCTTTTTATGACCATCTTGGAGTCATAAAAATGTTATTCAAGACATAAATATATGTCTTCAAAGCAGTGAAACTTGTCTCTAAGACATACATTGAAGTCTGACTCCGTCTCAAAACTGAGACATGCTCAAGTCGAACTTTTCGACTTCAGCATACCTTGAATGTGGACAATTCAAATCGAAATCAAGTCGAAGAATTTTTACTCGGTTGAGCTAGAACATTTTCCACATTACCAGTGACATTTATATATTTTATGCAGTTTTTACCATTTTTTTCAGGAAATTCGCCAGGAACAAGCAATTAAAGAAAAATATTTTTTGTAGTTTAGCATAAATTTAAAAGGTTTCCACACGACGTTTGATTTCAGACATAAGCGATCTTTTTTTAGATGCCAAATCAATGCGGGTTTAAGCATATGAAACTTTAAGATCCAGTTGTTTCCAAGCTAAATATTAAGTAAAAAATGTTTGAAAAAAAACTAAGATATGTTAAAAGGTCATCTAATGATTCATTTCATTTAAGGTTTAAGGGCATGTAAAATACTGCCACTTTACCAAATCTTTTAAAAGAAATACCCATAAGCTCAATATGTAGCATATATTTTCTATACCAGGCAGACTTTCGGTTTTTGTATGCCTGTCTGTTTATGAGCACATAAGTTCATTGAAAAGTATGAGAAATAGTCGAGGGCATCCCCAAAAAGTAATCAGCAAAAAACGGGATGTGCAAGTCTTTTACAATAAAATTTGCTTAAAGATTGATTTATTTAAAACGTGATTTCTTTGATGAAATATCGTTTTTTTCTGAGTGTGAAATTCTTAGTTTCAAGCTCTATAATAACCCACGACAGACTCTACTTAGTAAGAATTTAATTAAACCACAATCTCAGTCTCAGGAAGGGGAATACTTGCAAAATAATTATATGAAATTCGAAGCTGAAGGTTGTGGTTGAATCTAATAAGTAACAAGAACAAAGAACATGTCTTTTGAGCGAACTCAATCACCCCTTGACCGAACAACGGAGCAAATTGATTGGGGAAATATTTTACAAAATTTGCATAAAGCTGGAGCATAGAGGGATTTTAGGAAACTTTCAGATGAATTTGATTAAAACGAATTCTTTTGAGAAAAAAAAAACATTTTCCTTCGGTGCATGGACTTGAACGCTGGACGCTTTACTAATTTCCTTCAAGTAATCGTTCTTTTTACTCAACTTTAGGTATTCTTTTTATGGCAAGATTACGATATGCGTGGGACAGTTTTAATGTGCATTCATATTAATATGGGATTTATTAAAGTTGATGTCGAGATGAGTTTTTTACAAGAAAAACTAATTGAACAATTTTAAATCGATATCTCAATTAGATCTCAAGACATACACACCCATATATACATACGGACAAATGTGTTACTTAATAAACAAACAAAATAGTTTTAAAGTCTACCGATATAATGTTCAACTTTATCAAAATACCTCCATGTCCCAACTTAAAGCACATTTTTCGGAATATTTCTCGAATAAATTTTTTCCGTGCAGGGTGTATCGAAAGGCGTGAAGGTGAATTTGACAAGTTAATTTACTTTCAGGCGCTTACTTTGGTAAAGACGTGCGAGCCCGTTGCTGAAATGAGAGAATGCAGAGCTCCTAGAGATTGGTCGTTACTCGCACTACAAAACGTGCGGACAGGAAAGTCGCATTACCTCGTGATCTGTCGGTGTCCCGACACAAACATACTAGGTAAGTACAGCAACTTGCAAAACATGCCCTGATCCATCCTGAACTTGAAATTTATCCCACCAAGACTCAAGATAACGGCTCGTTCAGATGTATTGGGATGATAAGAGTCGCCATAAGAGTAAACGTTGAGAAGATAATTGAGGTCGAGAAAACGATGATTGAAAATGTAAGAGAAAAATGCGAAAATAACAGCTTTTGATCGCGATCAGCTTTTCTTCGTTTTCATTTTATTTTACAAGCAAGACCGTAATGATCCATCCCAACACAGATATTATGATACGTATAAATGAGGTATATCGCTATCGCGGACAATTTTAAATTCACATTTTTTATTCGCTTTCTTTCGATTGAATTTTAAAATTTATTTCGTCATTTAAATATTTACGTTCATACTAAAAGTCCAATAAAAAGAACATATGAACGCACCTTCAACTGCTAATATTTTCTGAATATCTGGACACCTACGGAACTTTCTGTAAGACTAATGAGGGCATTTTCCAGTTCGTTTAAGTCTAACGTAACGAAGAATTTTGTGATACTACCGTAGCGCTATACTTGAACTGTTATTTTTTCGGGAAATTCTGTAATACTAGTCAGAGTAGAAATTGCTTATCTTCTAATAAATAAGTTTCCACAAGAAACATTTCTAATAACTTGGAATTTCATTAAAGTTTATAGAGTCCAATTATTTTTTATGCGTGTTTTTATATTATTTTTTTAATACAATAATTTTCTTTGTTAATTTTTCTCCGCCACTGTTGTTCAGAATCAGCGGAAAATGCTGGTTCCTGATAGAAC
This sequence comes from Belonocnema kinseyi, assembly GCF_010883055.1. NCBI lineage: Eukaryota > Metazoa > Arthropoda > Insecta > Hymenoptera > Cynipidae > Belonocnema > Belonocnema kinseyi. Next base: position 103,577,752 of record NC_046664.1, on the reverse strand, counting down.
GTGCCAACCTGTTTCCGACTTTTTCCTGTTTCTGAATCCAGGGGTTACAATAATTCAGCAGCTCAATTATAGAGGAAATAGGGAAGTTTTTCTTCGAAAAAGGACGATTTTTTCTTTTAAGAATACCAGCGTAATGAAAAAACGTTAAATGTAAAACTCTTATTTATAATTTATCACAAATTTCAATAGGAACGAAAATATTTTAACCAGGTGTGAGATACTTTTTTTTTATTTCGCGACACTGTTGATTGAATCACGATAGAGTTTTTTTTTCGCTAATTTTATGCGTAATCACCGACAATTTTGTTGCTTTTTTTAATCTTAGTTTCTCTAAGCTACTCATAACTTCTTTCATTATTTTTATTTTTCTAAACATTATTTTCTACATGTGCAAGTTTCGCTACCAATTATAGTTGGGTACTAGATTAAGCCATTATGATGCATTTATACCTCTGCCCGCCCGACCGGTGCGGTGCAAGCAGAAATTTCATAAGTGTAAAAGAAGTAGAGAACGGAAAATTGGATTAAAAATGGACAAAATTCTAAAATATTAGGATTATAGGGGATTTTGAGAAAAATAGGGACTTACTGTGCCCCCTTTGAATTTGACTGACGTTCTGATTAAAGATCCTTCTCCATAGAGAATAAATTGAAAAAAGTAGAAAAAAAGTTAAAAAGTAGTAAAAAAAGAGAGGAAGGGTAAATAGGAGAAGGGTGGAAGAGGAGACTGACTGTGACCCCTGTTAATCCGATCAACAATCGTATTAACGATAAACATCCTTAGAGAATAAATTGAAAATAGTAGAGAAACTATACGAGGTCCAAGCTTAGTGCAAAGGATTAGTTATTACATCAAATATCAGGCAATCCATAATATTTCTGATCATGACTTATAGGACACTACTCTCCCTTCAACATGAATCATAATCTTTAGTGTAATGCAAATCATAATCTAACAGATTCAGATCAAGCAAAATACCAGTTTATAAGCGGGAACAGTGATTAACAATTAATTAGTAAACTGGCTGACAATCTTGCGAACAAGCAAGGCGTAAAACTTTCTTGACGCGAGAGGAAGTAGGTTGAAAAAATGCTTTTCCTTTTATTACTCTCTCGTATTCCATTAAACTAGAAAAGTAACTATCCCGAAGTAGAAAACAATTATTAATTCATATGTATTGCAGTGCTGGTAATTTTGCGTAGATATAATCGAATCGCAGAATAAATTACTGATTTAGTGTTAAACTGACCAGAATAATTGCAAATGCCAATGATTATTTCTCGTTAAAAAAACAGTGTTGATGTTACGTTTAACGACTTCTTGATTTTCTGCATTTTTCAAAGTATAAAGAAGATCTATATAATTAAATTTCACTACACAAATCACCTCATTATATAGCTTAGTTTCTTATCATCTTTAACCCAATTCGATATAGTGCTGCACACAGATGCTATGAATTTGATTAATTAAACCACTCTTTCATGCTTCGTTTTTTCTATTATTATTTTTTTTACAGAGGGACCTATGAGCCACGACCAGCCAACTTATGCGAGTGTACCCGGTATTCGTGTATATGGAATGATGTGCGTGCAAGGAAACAGAAGAGGTCGCCCATTGCGGCATATTCGCAGTCTTTTAGGTATGGAAATAATTATTTTTAATCTGTCCACCGTGCGGACATACTCCAATTGCGCGCTTCGTAAGCAGAATTGGCTATTCGCTCGATTTACTGTCGAGTGAAATACGTACCAAAGCAGTTTATGTTACACATTCGGAACTCCTGCTTTTAAATTGAGCGTTAAGTTTATTATCGTTTTTAAATAAAAAAGAAAATTATAAATTAAAACTTTAAAGCATAAAAGATGAACTTTTCACCAAAAACGATTACTTCTTTACCAAAATATGAATTTTCAGTCCAAAAGGACGATTTTCTACCCAAAAATATGAATGTCTAACAAAATAGTTGTATTGTCAACAAAAAAATGTGACTTTTTAACAAAATACGAGCATTTTCAACAAAATAATTAAAGTTTCGACCTCATAGTAGAATTTTTAAATAAAAGAGATGAATTCATAAATAATAATATAATAGTAGACTTTTCAAATTAATAGAATTAATTTTGAACCTAAACAGATGACTTTTTTAACAAAATAGTTGAATTTTCAACCAAATATTTACATTTTCAGTGTTTTTATCCAAACAGTAGAATTTTTAACCAAATGCGATTAATTCTGAATCAAAAAGTATTAGTAAATTTTTCAATGAAAAAGAGCTTACTGTCAATAAAAAAGCCGACTTTTCCAGCAAAAAATGAATTTCCAACCCAAACAGACGAATATCCAACCAAGAAAAGAAGACTTTTCTACCAAAAGATGAATGATCGATGCAAAAAGAATAATTTTCTATTCAAAAAGACGAAAGTTCAACAAAAGCCTTAAATTTTCGACTAAGAGAGATGAAGAGTAAGCGAATAAAATATCAGAAATCCATTCCAGATTATTCCTTAATACTTAGACAAAAGCTGTATCTCAAAGACACTAGAGATAGAAGAATCATTCCAATAGTATCATATAGAAGAGACCAATGAATTGATTAAACAATATAATCCAATTATTGATCCTATATGCTTGGATCTCTGTAGTTCTAAAGCATATTGAAGATTTAAGTACAAAATAGACGCTAAAACCATGCGTAACTCATTTTCTCCCAAAAAATTAATTTAATTTACCATGTTTTATTCGCTTACTTCTCATATAAATTCTAAACGAACATTATAGTAGTAATTTTATTATTGTTGTAGGTTTTTTGACCAGGGAAATTAATTAATAGTTTAAGATGTTAATTTTGTTTGTCTACTTGGTCATAATCAATATTATCAAAATATTGATTAATTTTTAAGATTGTGAAAAAAACGATCTCTAGCTCCGCTGGGATATGAGCCCAGGTCCTTCAGATTGCCGGTATGATGCTCTACCAACTGAGCTACGGGGAGACGAGAACACTTTCCTCACAATCTCCTTACAAGGAGAATGTCAACGTCATTCCTTATACTTGTAAGATTTTTCTTTCTAAACATGAAATTCATATTTTATCATTGATGTAGGTTTTTTGACAAACAAAATTAACATCTTAAACTATTAATTAATTTCCCTGGTCAAAAAACCCACATCAATAATAAAATATGAATTTCATGTTTAGAAAGAAAAATCTTACAAGTATAAGGAATGACGTTGCACATTCTGCTTGTAAGGAGATTGTGAGGAAAGTGTTCTCGTCTCTCCGTAGCTCAGTTGGTAGAACATCAGACCGGCAATGTGAAGGACCTGGGCTCATATCCCAGCGGAGCTAGAGAGCGTTTTTTCACAATCTTAAAAATTAATCAATATTTTAATAATATTGATTATGACCAAGTAGACAAACAAAATTAAAATCTTAAACTATTATTATAGTAGTAAAATTTTCAATTGAAAAAAATGAACTTTTAATTAAAGAAACTTGATTTTCTTATCGAGTTTTTATTTAAGCGAAAAAACGAGAAAAAGGAGAATTTTCTTGAAAAGGGGAGTTAAAGACAGGAATATACAGTATGAGAAGTCTGAGAATTTAATAAATGTCAGTGAAAATTCCACGGAAGGAAGCAAATGAGGTTTTTTCAGAATATGAACTGTGAAGTTTCGCAAGAAAAGGGCCCATTTTGTCGATCGTACTTTACGAGCTATTCGTGTTTTAATTATTTCAATCCGGTAGCCACTAACACTTCTGTATGCACTAATAAGGTCCCCGAGATTGCTATTTTCCAAACAGTCAAAAAAATTCCCCTGATTACGAATATCTTGGTTCGGTTTTCGAAATCTGGGTCAATTTTTGTTTGAAAAATTGTTCATAACAATTTCATTATTTATTTACAAACAAAAATTTATAAAACTGTTTTTAGCATTACTAAGAAAAAATAAAACTTTTATGCATCTTGTATTGTTTCGTACGACGAACTGTTTACAATGTACAGCGATCTAAGCAAATGATTTTTTAACAAAATTGCCATATTTTCACAGTGTTACCTCAGAATCTATTGCTCGGAAAAATTTAAAACTTGTACACTGTCCATATCGAGGATATATCTCTTGAGAGGAAGAAGAAATCTTCAGATCAAATGAAAACGTTTTTTTTTAAATTGTTGATAAAAAGTTGTTATTTTTAAGAGGAAATCGTTTAGACTCTTTATTCATTAATAAACAATCACTCAGATCAACCAGTGCCATAATATTGTTTCAAATTGTTGCTAAGCATTTATCTAGCAATAATAACATAATTTTTTCTTCGTAATTTCTTTTGCTTAATTGTTTATAACAATTCATATAAAGAATGACCCTCAATAACCAAAATTGACTTACATTTTTTTATTAATGCTTAACACATCGAGGCGTCCTAACGGTAGGATGCCAACGCACGCGACATGACTTGACGGTACTTTTGGCCAACTTCTTGCTTCATCTTGTTCAATTCCGCGATCTAAAACTTTGTAGTGCTTACTTCTTGGTTAGCTTTTTATTGTTTATATTTTTGGTTAAGTGTCATCTAGACGATCCCGTGCGTTGGCATCCTATCGTTAGGACGCCTCGACATGATTAAACTGTTCACTCTCGTGATATTATCTCGTATGACGAGCCATTATTTATTCACGGCCTTACAAACAATGTATCTTTTTTATAAATGTTCTCTCCCCTAAATGCCACAATTTTTAAGTCATTAGCGATTACTTTCTTTTATATCTCTAATTTTACCGTAAACGATATAATTATCTTGGGTAGCATTCGCGATATATGCGCTTTATTGTTTATATATATTTTTATTAACAAAAACGCTCAATTAAAAAAAACAGATTTTTTCTTAATTTTTTTTAATAATCTATGGCAAAAAATAAAACTTTTCACTCTCGTGACATATTCTCGTACGATGAGATTGTATCATTTTCTTAATGGAGCATTTTTGTTAATCATATTTTTTACGATGAAATGAACGATATGAAAAAAATGTAATCGCTAGTAACTTGAAAATTGTGGCTTTTAGAGAACACGTGGTTATAATAAATACATTGTTAAGTCCGTGAACAAATAATGGCTCATCGTACGAAAAAACATCATGAGAGTGAAAAGTTTTATTTTTTTCCATAGATTATTAAAAAAATTAAGAAATAATCGGTTTTCTTAATTAAGCGTTTTTTAATAACAATAGTTATAAACAATAAGGCGCATATACCGCTAATGCTACCCAAGATCATTAGGTTGTTTACGGTAAAATTACACTCCATATAAAAAAAGGTAATCTCTAATGAGTTGAAAATTGTGGTTTTCAGGGGAGATCACACTGGTTGATCTGGGTGACATTTTATTATTAAGTAAAGAGTCTAGAAAAATTTCCTCTTAAAAATAGCAACTGTTTAACAACAATTTAAGGAAAAAAAGTTTGTATTCTATTGGAACATTTCTTTTTCCTCTCAAGAGATCATCTATCCTCGTTATAGACAGTGTACAAGTTTTAAATTTTTCTGAGCAATAGATTCTGAGGTAACACTGTGCAAATATGGAAATTTTGTTTTAAAAAATTATTTGTTTATAACACTGTACATTGCAAACAGTTCGTCGTACGAAAAAAGTGCAAGACGCAAAAAAGTTTTATTTTTGCTCAGTATTGCTAAAAATGATTTTGTTATTCAGGATCTAAAAGAATGGTTTTGAATTTTTGATAGGAAATCATAGTTTAATCTGTGGTCTATTTGGTAACATTATATTTTTACAACCAAAGAATGACCGGAAGTGGTTAAATTATATATTTTTAGACAAAATATGTATCATTTGAGCTTATGGTTCTCTATAACTTCCAACAAGTACCGTATTTTCAATTTATTTGTGAAGCGTTAGAGTATCCCTAAATTATAACGTTTTCGTTCTCCAATATAAAAGGAATTTTAGTATTTAAAAGATTCATAAAAACAAGCTTTGAATGAAATATTAACTTTAAAATCCTGAATATAAAACGATCTTTGGTATTTTAACGCAGATGGTTGGTAACACTGAGCACAATTCCGAATACATTTTTTTCGAAGATCAAGACGATATTTATTGAGAAAGTAGAAACAAATATGAAAAATTCCCGGTTTACCGGCCAGTTGCCCACGCTGGACTACAGATTGCAGATTACGTGGAGATGTTAATATCCTCAAAAATATTGATTATTTTTAAATTTAAAATGCCAGGCTAACACAGATAAAGCGAACATGTTGTAGATTACTTCATTATTCTTTTTCTATAAATACATTCCGAAGACAAGAAGTATTTGTTTTCCATAGTTTGTAGACACAGTTAACATTTTGAACACCTGAAAACATGTTATAGTTTACTTTACTCTTCTGTAAACTAAAAATCTTAAGAATCACTTAAAGACGAAATTATAAACAGATTTTGATGCTACTTTTTAAGAAAGATAATTTATTTTTAAAAAATGGTATGCTTGCTAGGAAAAGAATTTTCTTAATGATATTTTTTAACACAAACCATGCAAAAAACTATACCTAATTTTGTTAGTGAGAACGTTTTTGTGCAACTTTATCATATTCAATAATAAAAAGATTCAAACGTGAATAATTTAAAAATGTGAAAGTATCTAATTTGAAAGAAAATAATAGGTAATTCTAGTAAGAATTAATTAAGTTCCGGTCAAAAAGTAAATTAAATATAATTTCTCTGTTTCCTGGTTGAGTGGCCCCTATGTAAAATAATGAATTTTCATAAAAATAAATGTTGCTAAAGTAAAAGTTCCAGTGAACTATTGCAGTGCCAATTAAAACTAACGATTCTTGTATAATATAATTTCATTCATATCAACTATAATTTAAATGTAATTCACGTATTATTTTTTCAGGTTTATTAGACGAACAAGAATTAATTGAAGAAAATGAGGCGAGAGCAGCCTTCCCTTGGCATATGGTTCCGCACTTAATGAAGACTGCAAACTGGGACTAATACTCAATAACATTACTAATACCTTTGCCGTTGAATCGGCGGTGAACTATTTATTACGAAAATCATAGTGCTTCGTTCCATTCATTTCGAACATTTATTTATAATATTTATTTTAATCGTAGCCAGAGAGTCGGGCAATCGATGATCCTTCGATTAGACTGTAATGCGTTTTTCTAGTTTTACTCTTACGAAAGCAACAAATATTGCTAACGAATTAGTTAGAATTCGTAGAAGCTCGTTGGTATATGGAAATTGCTGACACACAAATCGACGCTCCATAATGAATTATTATTGCATATTATAGGCTACAGTTGTAAAAAAACTTCATACCAATTTTTTTCTTTTAAATATTTTTTTTTCTGTCCTGAAAAAGGTTTAGGTCCGTATTTAAAATTGCAATACGAGCTCCTGAACATAATCGATTTTTGCTCACGATCTACTTCATGCTCTCTATCTGTGTTTTATACGTCCATTATTATTTCTATTATTTCTATTGAGACGTATTTCCTAGAATGATATAGGTCTTAAATTTTTTCTACTTAGTATTACACATATTTATATGTGCAATTTACTGTCATTTCTTGTAGGTAGTAAGATTCGAATGATCCTTTCCCTAGATTTAGGTATTTTAATAAGTTATGGAATTTTGCCTCAATGACTGCAAATGACGAATTGTATTTGAAATTGAAATTCAGTTTCGTATGTTTACTTAAACAATGAAGTTAGTGCAATTTCGACTGATTTTCATACCGAGAAAGATGATATAATGAATACTCTCAAAAATGTAAATCGAGAGTAATTCGTTATGGAATACAAAAATGTAAAGCGTTCAAATCAAATGCAGTGTTCTCAAGTGAAGCCATGGCATCTTCTTCTTGCTAATTATTACTCTTATTTGGAATAACGAATAAATTATAAGTCACAACTCTATGTAAACGCGGGAGCGTACTTAATACAATTTTCTAGCGTCTTATTATACAAGGGTGATCCTTGCAGTAGTATGACCAGTAATTCTACTTTGTAAATAATAAATGTGGCATAAGATCGATAATAAAGGACTTGAGAGAAGTTATTTTGTCAAACCTCTTATTATGTTAAACGCAATTAAATAACGAACATTTATAAGTGGCGAAAAATTATAAAGTATAGATTTCATTCACATATGCAATGTATATATGGGTGATTCTCAAAAAGTTGGCCATTTTGTGTCCAAGCTCTGCATTCAATAATAAAGAAGAGATGGGCAATGCAAAAAATTCTCATCATAGGAGCTCAACATGTCCCCAGTACGAGTTTTCTCGGATTTTAGCAATATTAAACTACTATTACTGTAATTTATCTCTCTGCAACCTCAATTATATCATTAGCATGAATAATAATATAAAAAAATACATTTTGTAACTTCGATTATTGTAATTGCTTTTCATGTAAGAAAAAATATTAAAATCAATGTAAATTTGAGTGAGATTTGTTATTCGGATAGATCTTCAATCAATTTCATTCGTCAAGAACTAAATAGTTAATTTGACTTTTCAAAAAATTAGTTAAACTGTGCTCTCAGAAACATGTACCTTAATTATATGTCCTGTCGTTCCTGCCTAAAACTCTTCAATTACTTGAGAAATACAACAAAAATAAGGTCAGATTTGGATTCAGCGAGCGAAAATGTACAGGTATTGATTTTTAGTAAATGCATAAGGTTATTTTTTATAAGCACAAGCATGAAATATTATTAAATTTTTCGTGCGTGAGATGTCCTGTCGGTCCCAGTCGCGAGTTTCGAAGTTAGACGTACTGTCAGTGACGAAACGTGGAGTGCTAGCATTCCTCGGACTTCAAATACACGACGGTGCAGTGGATAAGTAATTGTGATTGAAAAATAATCGTTCTGGCGCGAGTGTGTAGCAAAAGTGCTAACGAAATTCAAAAAGTTATTATGAGTCACCCAACAACGGAAGGTAAGGGTTGTTATTGATATCAGTTGATGTTTATCTGAATAAATCATGGTATATCCTACTTTTTCTTTCTTAAAAATGTCCAGAAAAGCAACAGAAAGTGAATTACAAGGTGGTACACCATTGTATTTTATTAAATTTTTATTGAATTTCATGTAAATTGACTGAGAACTAATTATTTTGCACGATTTCACTACGTACAGAATACGTAAGCCATTCCCAACATTGTTATAATTTTTTAATATTAATTCATTTTTTTCGCGTCTACGCTTATTATCCGTTATCTCATAGTCAGTAATATACTACCTTGATCAAAAAGTTCCCGGAATTTATTTTTAAAATTAAAAATATAAGTTTATTCTTGAATATTGATGTGGTCCCCTTTAAAGTAATTCCCATCGACTGCCACGCATGTATGCCAGGGCTTCATCCAGCTCTCAAAACATTTTTGATACTCAATTTTCGGTACATTATCTCCGATCGGCTGCTAAAACGTGTTGCGCGTAGTGGTTTTTTGAGTCGATCGAACAAAAAAGTCACAGGGAGCTAAATCTGGCAAATTTGATGGCTGCGGGATTGTATTATTTGAGTTTATGGTGAAAAACTCACAGATAATGATGGCATTGTGCGACGGTGCATTGTCATGGTGCATTGAAAAAATCGAAATTCGCAAAAAAACAGATGCACTCAAAATTGCGTTACATTTACAAATGTCGAGCTAGAAAGCTGAAATTCGCAGTAAATATTGTTAAAAGGTGTGACAACCTACAGAAACGAAAAAAAGTGTATCGGGCAGCAGGGGGCGCCACACGGTGATGATTCCGGGAACTTTTTGATCAAGGTGGTATCTTAAAAAAAATCAGTCAGTTCGAACAACTTCTTTCTCAGAAACTACATTCCCCAAAGTCGCCAACTTTTTGAGAAACACCCATATGCATCTCTCTTTCCAAGAATCGTAATTGCATATCTTTCAAATTTGTGCACAGACCTTTTAAAATTAAAGGCCAAAGCATCAACAACTGTAATTTAGTGATCGCAATTTTTTGTTGTTAAAGCTCCTTCGGCTTTAGCGAACACATTCTCATCGCGAATCTCGTGCTTCGCATTCGATTTTGTCAAAAATGTGAACTTCTCTATACTATGTTCCACACTATTGTACCTAATGTATATTATATTTTTTTCTGTGCCTCAATCTAAAACTGCTTATTCAGATATTGAAAAATTACATATAGATTTTATTTTTATGATGACTTTAATATTTACTCCTAATTTTATACTAAGTTTTATTCTCGGCTAACCTAACAAAGGTAACTTTTCAATTAATTTATATCAATACAATTCATAAAATGCATTGGTTTTGAAAAATACGTATTTTTAATGTCTTTTTTTTATCATTGCAATTTGCGCTATTGAACTTACACTAACAAAAACGCATCCAAGCGTAAAGTAGTTCTAAGCCAATTTGTACCTTAGATATAATTTAGTGCGAAAAATTTGGCCAAATAAAATATGATTGCAGCAGAAAACATAGATAGGGCAACATGGGAGGACCGTATAAAAAACAAAGATATAGAGGGCGCCTGGACAATGTTACGGGATATCCTTGTTAGATGTACAATCGAAGTGTGTGGTACCGCAGTTGTAGGAAGAATTTCTTGTGATGCGTGGTGGAATGATGAAATTCGGGCTGCCCAAAAAGCAAAAAGAGAAGCGTACAAGAGAACTTTGAACATCGCAGGTCTTAGCAATGAGGAAAGAAATAGGCGTAGAAATGATTATAGAAGCGAAAACAGGATACTTACAAGATTAGTTAAAGAAAGTAAAGATACAATTAAAGCAGAAGAAGAGATAAAAATACAAAACGACTTTGAAGGAAGCAGGAAACTACTTTATTAAAAAATGAAAGGAAACAAAAGCACAGAAATTGTCAACATGAGAAATAGTAGGGGGGAAATGGTATATGATGCAGACGGAATACTAGAGGCTTTCAGAGACTATTTTAGGAGACAATTCGGAGAT
>NC_046664.1:103565351-103566657 GCF_010883055.1 Belonocnema kinseyi | reverse complement strand
CTACAAAGAATGTTGAATAAACTAGATGCAAGCATGAAGAGCATAGGCCTCAAAATTAACGCAAATAAAACAAAAACTATGGTGTTCGAAGGAAAGAGTGAGCAAACACTATACAATAATTTATTAAATGATGAGAGAATTGAACAAGTTGATAAGTTCGTATACCTTGGTAGCTTATTAACTAGGGACGGGAAGATAGCTGAGGAATTAGATAGACGAATAAATAAAGGTAAATGGCAGCGTTCCCAGAGGTAGATCGCGCAAAGAATGGTTAGAATGTGTGAATGAGACCCTAGTTAGAAGAGACATAAGAAGTCACAGAAACACGAGTCTTCATGAAAAAATGCATGGACAAAAGAAGCTACAGAAGTATGCCAGGACAGGAAAGTATGGCGGCAAATAGTTAATAAAAAGAGTGTCAGTAGAGTGAATGACGCCTGAAACAAAAGATCTTGGCTACTAATGGACCCAAGTGGGGAACCTTACATAACGACTTCGTGAGGTTCTTCGCTTGGGGTGATTGCGAGAGAGATTGATCAGCAACCTTGGTCGGAGCAGTGTTGCGGAACGAACGTGTTATTTACTTAAATAGCACGAGAATTCGGGATCAATCTGAAAAATCTCTATCCCTTCCACACACTACTCCTTTCCCTTACCGAGTGAGTCACGCCTACCCCGAAAGGGAAATGGCTTAATGGTGTAATAATAATAATAACATGCCCTTAATACATTGATCAACAAAATCACTTTGAAATATATACAGGAAGCGTCTTTTAACAGAATTTTCATTATAATTTATTCTGAGGGTAGTTTAATTATCTCTAAGTTATAAATACACCCAACTCTCGATTTATTTCTCCGCAAAATTATATATTTCAATAAGAAACGATTCAGCGGCCCTGACTGTATTCGTTTCAATTCCTCCGCTTTAGTTCCAAAGCTATTTGCATGCATAAAAAGCTATGGGAATGTGTATTAATTTTTGGTTTTATATCATTTAAATATTAAATGAAGCAAATCGTTATATCTAGGAAAGTAGTAACGGGACATTTTTTAATTGTACTATTGGGAAATGCAATCACTTAAAAACATGAATCGGACACAAACCGCGCTCTAAGAGAATAAGAATATTAGTTTTTTTGTGACTGTCAGGTACTGAAGGAGGGAACTCAATACTTACTAATAACTTTATTTGAAATCTCATAGTACCTTTATAGATAATGGGAAGAGTACCTACAAGTTTTCCTGTCATCTCATGATAAAGTCAAAACTTAAAATTGAAATTAGTATTTCAGCGATAAAACAT
>NC_046664.1:103543093-103565251 GCF_010883055.1 Belonocnema kinseyi | reverse complement strand
GCAGGATTTCGCCAGGAGCGGGTGCTGCTCTGGAAAATTGCACCCGCTTCCAGCGAAATCGCGGTAAAATTTCAGCCACAACCACGTCTCACGACCGTGAGATAGGTGGCTACAGTCTGTAAATGAATCAATACGACGATCCAGCAAAAGTCTCGTGCACTCTAAGAACACGGAGCGACCCAAGGACAACCGCCTTCTGCATTTTTCCCGCAAGTGTTCTAGCATATTGTTGACACGCAGGGATGCTTTTTAGGCCATTAGCAAGTGAAAGCTTGGCACCTCCAAGAGCGCCGATGATAAGGACGATCAATTTAACAGAATATTCCGGGTACAATCGTTGCAACTCCCTTATAAGGTCTCGATACCTCTCTTTCTTTTCATTCTCCTTGGTTATGATGTTTTTGTCAACTGGTGCCGAAAATTCGATAACAAACATGGTTCGCTTGTGAAAGTTAAGAAGAACCATGTCAGGCCTCGAGTGAGCAACAGAAACAATTGTCGAGAATATAAAGTTCCAGTATATGCGGCACTTCCCATTCTCGACAATTGACTCAATTTCCCTAGGAACATTTAGAGGAGCGATATTAAGGTTAATGCCGTAGGAGTGACAGAGATGGTAATAAAGCACTCTTAGTGCCGCATTGTGCCTTTGAATGTAGGTCGTTCCCGCGTGTGTTGGACAACTAGATAGTATGTGAGCTAAATGCTCGGGGTGTGCATGGTACGCCCTGCAACTATCATCGCGAATGTCTAGGCTCAAAATGTGGTGACGGTATGTTAAGGTGGAAATGACACCGTCTTGGCATGCAAAAATGAAACCCTCCGTACCAGACTTCAATCCGGGCGATTTAAGGAAAGCAAACATTAGCTCACAAGACATTGACTGATCCTTCACATTTCTGTGGAGGATACCGTGCATCATCTTATCGATGAGCTGTTCGCGAAATTTTTTCTCTTGTGCTTTCTTAATTCGGGCTTTCAGGAGTGAGCACTCGAGATAGATAAGATTTGATGCATTTTGATCATCCCTAATACTGAAGTCAAGTCCGAGTGCTTCAGCAGCCTCCTCCGCTGCTTTGTACAGAAACGCTCCTTTGCCCACTTTTTCGTGATTCCTGACCATTTTAAGAAGAGGTTCTCTTTCATTTGAAACTCTATGTGCTGTACCCAGAATAATCCTGTTGTGAAGACATTCAAGACTCAATATTTCGCGACCCCCTTGACGGCGTGAGATGTACACTCGCGGAACGGAAGACTTAAGATGCATGCTTTTGTTCATGTGCATAACCTTTATATATGGGATATGGTGGGATATGGTGCCTCTATGGTGAGAATTACAAATAACAGCCGTATTTTTTCATTTTCTTATTAGTTTTTTACATAAAATAGCTCTCTATATTTAGAAAAAATATTAAGAGGTTATAACTGATTTTGCCACACACTTTACTTTGATTAATAAGAAAACATTAAATTAATGTTGAAAATGTCTTGAGTAACTTTTTTTCGACACATTACACTTTTCAACATTATAATATTATATATGGTTTGAATAAACGGCAGTAATGTAACGGTCACCATGCCCCTGTGTATGGGATACGCTGGGTGAAATGGTACATCTATCAATTAATTAAATGCAAATAATGACGTAATTAATATACACATCAAAATCACATTTCTATCGTAATTTGTAACATGTTTACACTAACCCTGTCGGACCGAAAGGATCCTCTACCAAAAGTACCTTTAAGGCCATGTGACGAGGATAACAGCTGATCAAGTCAGCCCTAAGATCAATATTTTTCACCTATATTGAAAAATAAGAGTTTAAATAACGCGGAAATTCTTTTCGGGAAATATTAATAAATATTCAAGCATCATTTGTGGCCTTGAAAAGAGTTAGGCGAAGAAAAAAGTTTATTTAAGAAAATAATGATTATCGACGGACGGAGAATTCCATGAGTGGGGAGAGCCGCCATCTTACGATGCCTCATTTGATTATGCGCACGAGCGTTTTTGCCGAAAAACTGTGCATGAAAATATAAACATGTGGCCGCTGCCATGTTTGTCGCGGGACATCAAAAGGTGGCGGACCTCCCCCCTCATTGCATCACCACCGAAATGGCATGCCTAGTCCCTTGTTTCCTATGTCCATGGACATAGGAAACAAGGGACTCGTGCGCATAATCAAATGGCAAATCGTAAGATGGCGGCTCTCCCCACTCATGGAATTCTCCCCCTTCCGTGGATTCGACCCCGCTCGCCCAGGTTAGGATGGCATGCCTAGTCCCTTATTTCCTATGTCCATGCCTATGTCCATGCTTCTAGCTGTCTCTGTCGGTAATCATGCAATATTTTTTACCCACAAGCCCGTAGAAGTTAAAAATTGTCTACTCGCTGCGATAGCTCTGCTTTGACACAGCTGATATGTATGTCAGACCAAATTTGTTTATTTGCATTTCAAGTGCAAACATTAGTTTTTGCATTATTTGTGCATAATGTTCGTCTACGATTTTTGTTGTTCTGTCCCACTTTCATAAATATAAACCTCATAACTAGCAAATTGACAACTTTGAAAATTGATTCCAGTGGCTTACAGTACGGTCGGTATTGCTTCAAAATAGTAATGAAAAAAAACTTTTTTCACAATTCAAATTATTTAGGACTAGAGACACATTCCTGCATGCCTTCTATTTAGCGTGCCAAATTTTTAACACGATATCTCATTTTGTATGGACGTAAGTTGGGAATGAAACTTGCACTTGTATTTTCTTCGAATTTCTTTTTTTTTTCAAAACTTGCACCGGAACAAAGCAGAGACGTGGAATTTATTATCTTCTCTTTCATTTTGCAAATTTTCAGAGCGATACCTCATTTCCTTTAGACGTAAGTTGGGAAAGAAAAATTGAGGACCAGGTTTGCTCACGTGACCCTCTCGTCACATGGCCTTAAAGACCCCACTGAGTTCCCCTTCGGTTCCTGCTTAAAAAACTAAAAACAACAGAAAGATCCACTTTTAAATTGTTGACATTAGGGTTCTACGTTAAAATTTCCACTAGAAACTCACGGAGTAATCGCAATACTTTTTTTTACAGCGTTAAACATTTTTTTTAAATCATTAACTTCTGCCGAAGGTGACTTCAAGTACATCTACAATAGCTCAAGTAGTAATTTGCGCGCGAAGTTTTAAAATAAAACTCTCTCACTTCTTCGCAGCGGTGTTGTCTGAGGTTTCCACTGCGTGGCGCTAGCATTCAGACAAAATTCTTAAAGTTACCGACAGAAAGCTTATCAACTTCTACTAAGAGAAGATGCACTTGAAGCCGCCTTTGATGCATGTAAATGACAGGCATTTTATTTTTTAAACGTTTTTAACGCTGCAAAAAAAGTATTGCGATTACTCCGTGAGTTTCTAATGCAAACTTTAACATAGAATCCAAATTTCAACAATTTAAAAGTTGATCTTGCTGTTTTTCTTAGTTTTTTAAGAAGGAACCGAAGGGGGACTCAGTGGGGTCTTTAAGGGTACTTTGTAGTGGCTCCTTTCGGTCTGCCAGGGAAAAGGTGCTTCCTTTGTATGTTTTAAAGTGCTTTTGTTGATTTATGTATCGATAAAAAAATCTCTGGTGCATAATCCTCTATAAAATATCCATTTCCTTGTTTCGATAAGTAAGGGATGTTTAAAAGCTACCCTGATCATAAATTCAAACTACGATCTTGCAAAGAAACGGTTACTATGTATGCTTTTAAAGAGATTTTGTAGGCCTGACTACTAATACAAAAAATCTTTGGTAATTTATCCCTTATGAAATTCCAAGCAAGATTTGTCTTGTTTTAGGATGAATTAAGATACTTTGAGCTGCAAAAAAGACTACAAAAAAGCTATTTTTCAGTCCTCGAAAGTTTAAATTGTGATGTCACACTAACGGCACCCTCTATACGACGCCATTTTCTTAATTTACATAAAATTCGTGATGCGACAAGAGTCGAGTGATGTGACACGTGCAATATCTGCAGTAAATCATAACAGACCATACATTTGCAACTAATAAATACAGTGTGTACGTATGTTTGTTCGTCCTTTAAACTTCCAGCTTTTACAAAAACACAAGAACACGACAAAAAAGTTTGCTTATAAATATGGAAACATAAAAACAATTTCTTTGTTCAAAATAAATATACTTCAGTTAAACTTCTTTAAATATAAATTCGAATTTATATGTAAAAAATTTATATGGAAGTACATTTATTTTAAATAAAGACATTGCTTTTACATTTCCCTCATCCTTGTCCTGAATTTTAGTTTTAATTTAAGCAATATTGACAGCTGACTTTTAAATACAGATTATGTCTTGCAGTACATTTTCAGACTTTTTAACGGCTGAATTTCATCCCTATAACTGTCTTATTTCTAGACTATTATTCTACGATGAATTTAATCGGATCCTTGTCGTCCACACCTTCTCTACTTACTTTAATATGATTTTCTATCCTCATAGATTAATCAGAAAACTGCGGGTGCTTCTATTTATTAAGAAATGTCCATTTTTCGGATTCCGTGTTCAAGGAATAATAAAACAGCCCTTGAAGTAAATTCAGGGATATATCCCAGTAAGTAAACGTATCTTGTACTTGTTTGAAGATATTTGTTACCCGGACATTTTAATCAAAACATCTCTTGTGCTTTCATTCATTAGGAATGTCATTTTCCTGATTTCAATGTTGAAGGGACGTTAAAACCTGCCTTAAAATTAATTCAAAGATATATTCTTGCTATGCATGCTTCCACTGATTAATTGAAAGTGATTTCATACCGTAGTAGCTTAATAAAAAATCTCTAGTGATTTTAGTTATTAAGAAATGATGTTTTCCATATTTAGATGTTTAAGGTATAAAAACACCCCCAAAACATGCGGTATACCCAAAAAATTTTTAATCATTCTTGTTCGTACGTATGATAAATGATATTAAATAAATGAAATATCATAACCTTTTGTTTCGGTACGTCTGTTGGTCAAAATGTGAAACTTATAGCCAGATCTGTCAAAGAGATTAGAAAAAAAAACATTTCACTAAAATAGGAATTTTTCTATTAAAGTATGTAGATGTAAAAATTGAAACTTTGACATGCGTTTTTCTAAAAACTCAATTTTTCTTACTTTTTTCTTTAAAATTTTTGCTCGGCAGGTTCTAAAATAAAAAAAAAGCTGTCGTTATTCGAAAAAGTTTATTTATTATTTTTAATTTTATTTTTTACGATTCAAATAAAAACTACGCGTCCTATCAATAAATTAGTAATGACAAATTGTGTAGCCTTTTGGATTAACAAGTTTGACCGAAAAACGGATTGTTTGATTTTTAAATATTTTTAGTGCGATAAAAATTTGATTTTTCGGTTTTTCAATAAAACTCAAAAAGTTGTCATGATCATCTTATAGGTTTTCAAAAGCAATGTTTCTCTTCTCTTGACTTTTTTCATATCGTGCGTTTTTTGGGTCAAAATGTTAAATCTCGTTTTTTAATTTTTTAATTTTAAAAATGCTTTAACTTTGATCATTTTCTTTTTATGGAAAAAAGTCATAATCATAAATTGTTTGAGTTTACGAGTCCTACGAATAGCCCCACATATAATTTTTAAACTTTTAAAGAGAATGGTCTCAAACATTTTGAAAATGCTATAACTTCTGGCGTTTTTATCCCAAATAGCTGGTTAGCGAACTCCGTTTTTATTTTTGGACCCTAAAACTGTGTGTTAAAGCACAATCCAACGCGATTATGCCTTCCAAAATTTATCCGGTATATACATGACAATGACGAAAACAGACAGACAACAATGAAAAACTATTTTTCTGACTCAGGGGGGCTCAAAACGTCGACATTGGATGGAGTCCGCGAGTCATTTTTCACATAGAACCTATAACTTCTCATTGAGATGAGAATTTAATTAGGAAATAATTTAATTGGAAATTATAGTTTCGTTGAATTCAGGTGATTCAAATTTGGAGAAAAAAGGAAAGGATTGGGTACTTACCGAGAACATCGGAATTGACGAGGACACTACATGAGTACATGGGTGTTACGAGTCGTGGCCTTCTTAAACTGAAGACTCTTCTGCAAGCTTCCTTGCATGCTGACATCAGATGACCTCCAAGATGTCCTTGACTTTGGCTTCCGCCATCACTGTATCATAAAACAGACATGTTGTTTTAGATTTTTTAAATTTTTAATTACTTTTAAAATTTTTTCAGAACTCATAACCATTTTTTTTCATTATTTGAATTTTTCCTAAAACCTATCCTAATTTTTGTTTTGTTTGATTCTCCAAGATTAAAAATATTCCTGATTTATTTTTGACAATTTCAACAATTTTAAGAATTTCAACAATTTTGCTTGCAAATTAAAGGTTTTCAAATAGAACAATTAAAATTGTAGCGTTCGACGTTTTTTGCTTAATTTTGAATATTTGTTTTATAATTATTGATTTTGAACGAGCAGTCGAATATTTCTAAATATTAAGAAATCGATGTTTTTCTTAATTGAAAAATTTCAAATTCTCAAATTTTAGACTGAAGCAATATCTGAAATATAATAAACTTGAATAGAATAATTAATTAATAATAATGAATTAATGAACACAAAAAATAATTAACTAATAAATAATAATTAGAAATATTTCATTTTGCAGTTATTTTAAGTTTAAAATTGTTTATAAAGTTTCCAACGGGCATTCGCATTTCTTTAATGACTAAGACATTTCAATTTAAACGGTTTCATTTTTAACGTTAAAATCGGGAAGTTCTTAAATTTTGGACTGATTCTTAATCGTCTTGTAAAATCAATTTGACTATTATTCACAATTCAATCTTTCATGTACAATTCAATTTTAAAAATCATTAGATATACTTTATATTCGCAGTTGACCAACCAACATTTTTTAAAATCCAAAATTGTCTATTTCAAACGCTTCTAATTTTTAATTCTTTAAGTCTTTAAAACGGAATTTTTAAATGAAATATTATCGGATTACGCATTGAAAACTGAATTATGCCATAATTCAAACATCTAATATTTCAACTAATTATTTTAAAAAACGGTTGAAACCAAACTCAAACAGATTTTTTTTCTAAAAATTTGTAAAATTCCCGGTAAAAAAATTAATTCACTGTCATTTAAAAGCTCCACTTGGCTATTTTTTAAAATTATATAATTTACCGACCTTTGAGAATCTTCGTGTATTTCCCATTTCTTCACAGCGAAACATACGCCCATCATTGGTTCCTCGCAAAGAGGACCAGCAAAGGTGGCCATTTGGAAGCCATTGGTCATACTATTTTCGTATCTGTTTTCAAAAGTAAACGAAATTTAACTTTTCATTCACCTATAAAAACCAAAATAATTATAAATGCACCCAATATGTAATTCGCTCTTGTATCGAAAGACAAACTAACTGAATCAACATAGTCACTAATCAAATCATAGAAGCTAATTTGAACAATTTACAAAATTATTTATCAAACACGTATTTTCACTAAAAAAACTTCCGGTTTCTCTTCAGAGATAAAAAATAGTGTCAATTTATAGTGGAATAATTTTTTAAAAATAGTAGCTAAATAGTGGAATGACATTTTCAATATATAAATCACGCAGGCCTCGGATTGAATTTTGAAGTTGATTTGACTGAGCTTTTTTTAATTTAAAAGTTTCTTCAATTTGGAATACTTTTTAGGTTCTAGTTTTTCAATTCTAAGGTTTTTTAAAATTTCGAACGCTTTTAATTTAATATTTTTTACTCTTGAACGTGATTATATCACATTTCTGATTTTAAAGCTCATTCAATCTGATATAATAAACTTTTTAACAATATTCAATTTTTAAATGTTTCAACAATTAAGACTTTCATTTAGAAATAACAGAAATTTGAAACAGTACAATTAAAATAAGTATTTGCTCATTTCTTAACAATTGAATTTGAATTTATGCGATTTAAGACGTTTTCGACATTAAAATGTTTAGTCAATAAGTGTTAAACATGAAAATGGTACAATTTTGAAAGTCTTTTTCTTCAAGAAACAAAAATGTTGTACAATCCGAAGCTTGCGATGGCATGACTCCGAGCCCTGCATATATCACATCTTTGAAAATATACTTACGCAGCTCTGGGATCCGTCGACTTGCTCTCGCATTCCCAAAAACAGTTAATTTTATAATCAGTTTCATTTAATAAAATATTCGGTCCGCACTTTCTTGGACCAAAGGACCAAATTTTATCCAGGATATCAGCCCATCCAGCTTCTTTAAAGGCATCTTTCAACTCATTTTTGAAAGTTTCAACAGCCTTTTGTTTTTTATCAGTCAAAGCCGCAGACTCCAAAGACAATCTACTCATATCTGGAATACCAGGCAACTCTTCATTATCTCTTGCCGATCTGTTCAAATATTGATCCAACAATTTAATCAATTCCACATTTTCCTCCAATAATTTTGTCACACTTTCTGGAAGAGGTTTCGCGTCAATTTCAAAGCAACATTGTCGATTAGCTGTCCAGGTTTCCAAACTCGCTTCCTCCGTTTTCATGCTGATCATTTCATTCACCATATCAACCTTTGGTGGTGGCACAATAGTTTCCCTAAAAGAAACAATCGGTTCAGAAACATTGATATCCACCTTAGCATATCTCAATTTAAGATCCTCTAAACATCGTTCTAAGTGAATTTCGCCAGCAGTATTCAAAACAATTTCTCCAGTCTCTTGAATATGCACCAAAGCACAAGCATCTGCTTGATTTAAAAGTTTCAAACCACTAATCAATTTCTGCAAATCGTTAGGATGCTTTGGTTCCAAAGCGACTCTCAATATCGGAACTGCAAGTGAAGTTAGTTCAGAGAACGATGGACAAGCTATCGTTGTACAAAGGGTAGCAGTCTTTAAAACATGTTCTTCCAAATTTCCTATTCCAACGAGATTGCCAGCTGGAGCTTTTTCCAAAGTCTCCAATTCTCTCCCCATCAAAAGGAATAATTTCTCGATCTTCACTTTAGTAACGTGCCTTCCCGGCTTTAAATCCTTGAGCAAAGTTGCCGCGTCCACAGTTTCTCCAGCATTTTCTCTCTCTAGAGCGATTCTAGGATTGTGTTTCGGACCCAGGACGTAAACCTCACTTCCGATCTTCAAAGTTCCAGAAAAAACTCGAGAAAATGCTATCAAAGTATTTTCGCAAGCGTCTTCCTCTGCTTTACTTTCTTCTAGAGCTTCCTCCCTTTTCTCTTCCTCCAATTTCTCTAAAAATTTCACACCTTCCGCGTGTTGTTCCCTTTCCGTTTTCTCAGCGTGTCTTTGTCTCGCGATTTCCCGCCGTTGTGCCAATTCCTCCTGAGTCAAAGGCTTTGGTTTATTTTCTGGTAGCGTCTGCTTACTAACAGAGAACATCTTCGATATAAATACTATAATCGGTGCCTCTGGCGACGAATCGCAGGCTAAAAATGCCTTTTTTAGCTCTTGAGTTTCTGCGGGTAGAGAAAGGAAATCAGCATTTCCACTCATCAATCGCTCTATTTTATCATCAGTCAAGTTATCAGGGCTCGGGACCTTGTCAACAACCATATTTAAACAAGCTTTTGCCAATGGAAGCCACTGGGTGCAAATCGCCTGCAACTGGCTTTTCGGATCTGTGTGCCTCAAATCTCTAGTTGTTAATTTAATATTTAATTTATCTACCATAGTTACTACTTTCTCCTTGTCTTTCCTAATCACCACGGTATCGTACAAGGTCCAAATGTTCTCTAAAATTAACTGAACAAACAAAGGCTTCTTCGCTTTCTCCTGAGCCCCTTTTAAAATTCGTTTCAACTTCATATTCAAATAGTAATCACCCCATAGCGTTTTCAATAAAACCTTTTCGCTGAATCCTAGTTTATCAGCAAACATTTTTGCAAATTCTCGTATACTGAAACCCCAGCCGTCAACGGCACTCGTAAACAAAACGTTTCCTTGCTCAGGAGAGAAATATAATTGAGAATCGTCAGCTTCCTGGAGAGCGGACTGCCAGTCTGCTAAATTTCTTTCACCAGTTTGATCTGCTTCCTTTGAAACTGTGTCTTCTTTTTCTTCTCGTTCCAGTATATCACTTGTGAAAAGTTCACCCATAACGGCATTGACTTGCTCTAAAACTTGAGACATATGTACGTAAGCATCGAGGGGGGAGAGTTTCATTTCTGTAATTAATCTATCGATTTTATTCAAAATCAAAACCGGTTTCAGACCTTCAATGTAGGCAATGGAAAGGGCACTACGTGTCTGGGGACAAACTCCTTCTACCACGTCGACGACCACGATGGCACCGTCACATAATCTGACTGCAGTCGACACTTCTGACGCAAAATCTACGTGGCCTGGTGAATCGATAAGATTCACTAGGAATTCTAAATCGTTATGAACATGAAATAAACTAATTAAGCTAGATTTCATTGTAATGCCTCGCAGCTGTTCGTCTGGTCGACTGTCCAGGTATCGAAGCTTCCCTGAAACAAAAAATGACCCGACTCTTATTCATTAATAATGTAAAACATAAAACATAGCTAGAATAATTATTTCTTAAATAACATGACTCCACAGAAACTCTAGGTTTATAAATTTATCCGCCCCGCCGCATCGTAAAAATGGACATCAAATATTGTTCGAGGAGTGGGGGGCCCCAGCTGCAATTAAATTTCTAGATTTTGTTTAGGGTTTACAAACCATTCTTTTAGAAAATTAAGCCAACTCGAAGTTAGAAGCTTTTATCAACGGACTATTTTACAACAAGAGAATTGTCGACATTTTGTTGTATTTCATATGAAGTTATTTCAATGGAGATTTTCTTAGCCAGGGTCAAAATTATTATTTTTGGGATGATACTAGACTCTATACTGAATCTATTGGTATGACAACCATGCAGCAAAATCAACCAGAAGTGGATATATATCATGTTTGAACAAAAAGAAATATAACATGTGCGCTTCTGGCACACAATAACGTTAAGTGCATTTTTCTGGAAAAGTGTTTTTTCGAAGTTCCAACTTACAAAATACCCCGCAACTCATTTTTCAACCTTGACTCTATGCTTAATTCCATATCGACCATAAGCGACCTTTTCACATGTACGCACAAATATTTTTAGTTTTGTAACTTTTAAGCTTATTTTTGAAAAATAATCTAACTTGAAAATTCAGAAATATCGATATTTTAGTTATATTAAAGATCGACCGATTTGAATTATTTATTTTTCAAATACGAGACTCATCGGCTTTCAGCTGAGACCAGTTTTTGCTTTCGTTTTTTTGAAAGGTTCAGTAACCTGGATTTTTAATTATTCTGTTATAAAATAACATGTTATTGTAAATTATTTTCTTCTCAAATCGGGAATTTAAAAAAATAAAGCAAATCATCGTTGTACTTTAGACTATTGTAGGAGAAAGTATATGTGTAAAGACAACAATTATACTGAAATACAGAAAGATTTTCTGTAGGGGCAAATGCGCCTCATCTACGGATGTCTATACTTCGGTGTATCTCTGGTAGCATCGTCTGGACATAAATCTAACAAGCAGCATAATAATTGCGTCTTTTAATTTCTGTTTCAATAACACAAATTTAATTTTTTAACATTTTTATTAAACATTTTATTTTACCCACAGACAAAATTGATAAATTTTTGACAAAATGGAATGTTTTTTTAACATTCATATTTTTCAGAATTAATATTATCGTCAACTGCTAAATTTGTTTAGAAAAAATCAATAAATATTATCTAAATATTTTAAAAAATATCAGGTTTTTTTCAATTTATGGAAGCTTCAATGACACTCTCAGCTATACCTTGTCAGTGTAAAATACTTTTCAAATTCGTCAATTTCATTATTAAACACTTTCGGCAAGAGATATTTTTACGCGACAAATTTAGAACTCTCATTGCCAATTTAACATTCTTATTTTTAAATTGTTTTTAAGTTTCGGCAGATTGTAAATTATGTTTCGGCGGGCTTAAATTTCCCTTTTCTTACATAGTAGTAAAATTGTTCACATTAATGAAAGAATCTCAACAAATGATTAGAGCTTGCCTTCCGGAGATAAAAATAAATTAATTGCAAGACAACCTTTGGAGTGGAAAATAGCAAGAAATTCAGAAATTATACACCCAATGAAAACTTGTCAACTTAATCTGATTTTTCTACCTGCTAGTTTGCTGGAAATAATTCCGTTGCTTGCAACGAGGGAATCCGATAACGTTGTTTTTCCATGATCGACGTGAGCGAGAATGCAAATATTCCGAATTCGTCCTGGGTTGCTTTGAAGCTCTTTCAGCTTCTCCAAATCCATGAGCCTCATTTTCTATTTTATTTTTTTCTGATAAAAAATAAAGACTTAACTTCGATCAATATTTGTTATCCTAAACCTTGTTATTGTACAACTTAGGTTAAATTTCTTAACTTTTTAAATTATAACAATTATAACTTAGAACTTTTTAATAAGAAGGAAACGTAGGAATATTGAGAAGAAACCCTAAATGAGGAAAAACCTAAAGTCTTAGATTCTAGAGTGAAAGTAAACACTATTTCACTTTATTTTGTTTCCAGAGTGCAAAACGTTCACTAAACACCAACACAACTTGTTGCTTCGTGAACATCGCTTTCGACTTACAGAACATGCCCGTGTATTTTTTCGGTGAATGTCCAGGACGAGGACACTCAAAATATTTTCTGATATTATGCAAATTTTCCGAAAAGAAAAGAGCACGAAATTCGCACGGCGAAAACGTGGCTAACAGTTTCCCGATTTAGAGGTTAGGTATCCTATAACAACCCGTGTTCACTTTCTCGCTGATGCCACACTTTCACAATAATTAATTTAAAAGATTTGATTATTACGCACACTTTTACATCCGATTTCCCGTATATTAATACATTTCTTCGATCTTATGCGACTAAAACGCGAGTACCGAAACCAAGTACTAATAATGTGCTTGCAGCCATGACACTTTTCGAGATATGAGTATATCGATTTCTCACAATCGGAGTTCGAGATTTAAAAAAAAAAAAAAAATTCCTATTTTGAAACTATTCTGTGTATGTTATTTTTAATATATTTATTATTTTTCATTTGTTTCAAGTGATTTTTAAGCATATTCTATTCCGAGGACTGAGAATACGAAATAAGTGTTATCAATTTGTTTTTTGAGCTATAGACTAATATCATTAATAAATTATTTATTTATTTATTTGTCATAACATAATTTTCATAAGACTCTTGAGAAAATTTATCTAGAAAATTTAAAATAAATTGTTGTCATTTTTCAGGATTTAAAAAATTATTAGAAAACGTAAGTCAGTTTAAAAAATATTTAGGACATTTAGAAAAATATCTACAATATTGAAAAAAGCTTCAAAATGTTTGAAATTCTATATTTAAACAAAAGTACTCGGAGACTGTACAAGGTCAAAAATGTTTTGAATCTTTTCACAACTTCTGCATATCTCTGAAACTTACTCCATTTTTTTTTAATTTTGTCATGTTGCATAATTTCAAAATTTTCTTTTAAAATATTCACCAATCTCTTTAAAATGTTAGGAATCATTTTAATTTGTTTGAAATCTTTTTAAATTTTCTCTATGAATTCATTTTACAAAATAAAAAAATCATTTGAAATTTTCTGATAAATCTTAAGAAAATTTTTATTATCTTCAAACCTTTCAAAATTCTGAAAAACCTCCACATTTTTTTTTGCAATATTTTAAATTGCTTAAAAATCGTTTACATTATTCTTTGAAAATTTTGGAAATCTTGTAAAATATTTTGAAATCTTTTTAAATGTTATCTGAGGTGCGGCCCCTTGGAATTATTTTTTTTTCAAATAAAGAATCAGTATTAAGTTCCCCGTAGATCTAGAGCAAAAGTTTTTATTCTCATGAAGCCTTTTAAAATTATTAAATAACTTCTAAACTTTTTATCTCAAATTTATTCAAAATTTTGATGAATTTTCCAAGTTTTAAATTATTTTTCAATTTATTTAAAACCTCTAAATGTCTCAAATTTATTCAATTTTTTTTCTAACATTTCGTAATCTTGCAAAACTGAACAAAGTTTCTTTAAAACCCTTTTTGTTTAAAATTAAAAATTTTAGGAAATCATTTGAATTATTTTCAAATCTCTTTCAATATTCTCTAAAAATTCATTATACCAAATACAAATCATTTAAAATTTTCCCAAGAATCTCAAGAAGATTTTTTTATTGTCTTAAAACCTTTCCAAAGTTCAAAAGTCGACATTTACACAAAAAATTTTGAATCTTTACAAGTTTTCAATAATTTGTTATTCTTTACAACAGTTTGAAGTATCGCTCAAAGTTATTCAATTTTTGTTTATTTTCCTGATCTTACAAATTAAAAAAATTATTCTTAATAATCGCTTACATTCTTTTATCAAAACTCTAGGAAATTATTTGAAATATTTCAAAATTTGTTTAAATAAGAAAACTGTTTTTGAATCTTTTTAAGACTGTTAAACTTTCTAAATATCTTTTAAAATGATTCGCACTTATCCGAAGTCTTTTTTGAAGTTCGGCATAATTAATAAAATAGCCTTAAAAGTCTTCTAGATGCTAAATTGAAAATTTTTGAAATGTTTCATTATCTTTATAATATTTTTTGAAAATTCATTTTTCTAAAGGAAAAATTATTAACAAGTTTCCCAGGGACCTCAACATTTTTTTTATTCTACTGAAACCTCTCAAACTTTTTATAAAGCTTCTTTTTTCGAAATCTCCAAACTCTACATTTTTTAAATCTTCTCAAGATTTAAATTATTTTCGACTGTTTTCAAAACTAGTGCAACATTTAAGTTTCTTTTGAAATAATTCAGTTTTCATACAAATTTAAAATCCCACTACAACAAGCGAATTATCTTAAAATCTTATAATTTTGTTTCGAAATGTTTTAGATGTTTAAAACCTGAAATTAATCTCGTAGAATAAAACTTAAAACACTAAAAATATTCCCAGACATTTTATTATCGGTATCAGTAATTTCGTTGTTAATGGTACCATAATTTCATTATTTTCCAGTATTAAAAAATCATTTAAAATTAAATTTTTCTCTTTTTATTAATACTGTTTAGAAACCTTTATAAATAAATTTTATCATGAAATAAACTAACCTAATTAATAATTTTAATTTATTATTTAATTTCATTATATTATAGATCATATTACATATTTAAATAAACAAACGAAAACAGTCCCTATAAGTCATATTCACGCAATGTCGCAAACCGATTAGGGTTTAGATAACAACGTACGAGAGATCTCATGACTACAACTTTTTAGGAAAAGGAAATGTTATGTCCTTGAATTTCATATGCTTTGATAGGCGTGGAATTTTGAAATATTGAAATATAAAATTGTGAAATATTATGAAACTTTTCATTTAAAATTGGTTAGTTCAGAACATTTAAACATAAAAATTTTTAATATTCAACGCTCATTCTTATAATTATTGTTTAATGGAGAATGTTTTACTTTAAAATTGTTCGTTTTTTAATACTTAAAATTATAAAGTGTTCAATTTTGCATATTCTAAATATTGAAAAATGCGTTAATTTTCGATTTGCGAGGCTTTACATTTGATTAAATTTTTTTAACAGTTTAATTGTGAGATTCTAAATATTTTCAAAGCCTAAAAGTTTTATAATGTTCGACATTACATAATTTAAGAATTAACTTTGAATTCAAGATTTTAGATGATTCTGCTCTGCAATGAAAGCACCACAATGTAAAGAGAAATACAAATTACACTTTGAAACCAGAAAACGCAATTCAGTAATCAAGGAATAATCATGAAATATAATTACTTTGTAATCTAAAATAACACAGGATGTTGAATTTTTATTCTATGGATTCAGTAAGTATTACGCAAGTGTCACACATCAGGTATTAAGTGTCGTGATTCCTGCGATAATCATATTTTTACAAATGCATGTCAAACACGGAAAATCAAATAACAATCAAGTCCAATGCATATAAAAGTCGGAACTTCCTTTGAAGAAGAGCACATTTGAAGTCAATCCATCAAAATGTTCAAGGTATTCGTATTCATCACTCTCTGCGTTGCCGTGGTAAGATAATTATTTATAATATTATTTATTATTTCATGACTATTGTCATAATTTACGATACGATTTATCACTAAGAATCTTAAACTTAATACTATTCATTTTTTCTTCAATTTAAAGATTTGAAATAAATTAAAAGGTATAAAAAATTGTCTGCAGGATTTTGAAACGGCTTGAAAAAAAGTTTTAGATATAAAAATAAAAAAACAAAAGTTTTAGGAATATTTTTTATACTGATGTATAAGGTAAATGTGCCAGTCTTCGTCATTGCATGGGCTGTCGGCAGATGGGCAGTATTTTATATATAGTAAGCTGTTGGGTTCTTCATTCTCAGCAAAAATGTTTTTTTCCTAAACGCTATTGCCGATCACTCACTCATCGAAGTGCCGATAACTGAAGCAGCCAGATTTCTGAATGCCGATAACCCATGCATTCTCGTATTTATAACTCCGAAAGACTTATAATATTCATTCTAATAGGATATGCTACAATCAATGAGTAAGCTACCTTTATAGAGGCACGCTTCATTTGATAAAACCCATTTCTTAAACTTTAAATATGTTTAATATAATTTTTTAAGCATTTGAAATCTGAAATTCGCTTTAAGCTTCCGATAACTGGCACATTTACCTTATAATGAACATGTTTATCTTTTTTTGCTTCCAACCATTAATAAATGTTAGAAGACAAAGGAACGGTGGTCTTCCTAAAAGGCAAAAGCACTTTCTTCTAAATTGAAAATTGGATTTTTAATCACACACCAAAAATGAAAATGTACAGCTCGGTCTGATGAAAACTTGGCCTTGATTTTCTCAGAATTTAATGACATTTTGCAATAAAGTTTTTAGTATCGATTAGGCCACTCTAGAGCTAGGAATCGAAAATTTGATTTTTTAATTAAAATTGGATTTTCAATCAGCAACTACTGTTGAGAAAACTTGCGCCTCAAGCGACAAATAAATCTTCTAAAAAATGATCAGAACAGCAATTAACAACAATTATCGGATGTGCCAAATCGAAAATAATGTAATACTCGAATTGTCAACAAATAATTTCAATGTATTTAATGTCCTTTTCTTAAAGTGAGAAATTATAACGTCGTATCTTCATATTCAAGATCAAAATTTCCGTTTTTTATTTATTGTAGAAGTTAAAAATATATATATCTGAATTATTTCAGTTGGCCCATAAGGGCGAACGCTCTCGCAAGCCAGAGCCCTCAGGCCCTCCTACAGATGAAGGACAAGAAAGTTTAGTAGATTCACCTCACCTCAGAGTAAGATATAAAAGAAATAACTTTAAAATTGTTTTTACAGTAGTTTTACTTTTAAAAAAAGGTCCTCAGAAAGTTTTAAACATGTCGAAAACGTGAAATTTTGAGTGATTTCGGATATTTCCATTCAAATTGTTTTTTTTTAGAAATATTCAAATTTCATGATTATTTCCTGACTCAGTTTTTTGTAAATATCAAAATAATAACAATGGGTTATAAAACTATGTATAGGTTGCCCGTCAAATGCCTTCGATGCCTGGAGACATGAACCCAGCACAATTTCCGTCAATGATGACGGATATGGCTAAACAAGGATTCGATGCCGCTGCTAAAGCCATGGACCCTAATACATGGATGGGTGAAATGAACCAAATGACCAAAATGATACCACAAACTGGCAAATAAATCATTTACTATGGGATCATATTATGGGTAAAAGTAACAAAAAAACATTTCCATTTTTTAGAGTAGAGGTATTCCATTTCATTTTCATATGTTAGTACACTTTGGTGCGCATATCATATTCTTCAAAAAAATCTTATTGCGCGAGATCCAAATAAAATAAAGTTGGTTGATGAACGGATCCGAAAAAAAATTGACAAGCTTTGCGATGGTCGTAACCATTTCTCAAAAATTGATGAACTTTCCCTGGCGGACCGAACGCATGGAAAGGATACGCTACAACGTACCCTCCCTGTCGGAAAAAAAGAAAAAATCGGAAGGGCCGCTTCGGAAAGATTCAGAAAGGTTTCGGAAAGAATTCGGAAAGGGTTCGGAAAGAGTTCGGAAAGAGAATCGGAAAGGGCTATGTGAACTTTGCTTCCGTTCCTTTCCGAACGTCGAGCTGTCCCACGAATCTTATCGATTCTTTAATAATGTCCCATTCTCCTACTTCTTTCTGATTTCTTTCCGATTTTTTCGCTAGGGCTTATAGTATCAAAATAGTATCCATTCAGTATCACGAAAATAAAAACAGAAAGATGAACATTTAAATTGTTGCAATTTGGATTATACGTTAAATTTTCCATTAGAACATCGCAGAGTAATTACAATAGTTTTTTTTTTCAGCGATAAAAATGTTTAAAAATGTCATAGCTTCTGCTGAACCCGACTTTATGTGCATCCATAGTTGCTTGAGTAGTATGTTGCTACTGAAAGAAGATGCTCTTGAAGTCGCCTACAGCCTATGCTATTGACATATATTGTATTTAAAAAATTTTTTACCGCTGCAAAAAAAAAACTATTGCAATTATTCTGTGACCTTCTTATAGAAAACTTAACGTATTGATGCATTAATAATTAATTTTGAAGTAAATATATGCACTAATTTTATATGTATAGATTTAAATGTCCTACATATTTTTATTTACAGATTTGGAATATATTCGGACTTAGAATAAAAAAGAGACATTATTATCAGCTTTCACCTATAGAAGAAATTTTAAACAATTATGCACTACGCTACAGATTTCGCCTTATAAATTACAAAATATGAGAATAGTTCAGCGGTATGAAAAAATGTGAGAATTCTTTGGACAGCAAAGTAGAAAATTACTTTGTACTATCTGTAGTGTAAATGAAAAACACTAAATACCAATTTTTAAATTTATTTTCCTTTTTCTTCTTATGTATTTCCTATTTTTCTCAACGTCATGTAACAGTTATGCGATTTCTACGTTAAAATACATACATTTTTCCGCCCGATTGATAAACTTAAGCGCGACAGTTGAATCTCGCGCTTCGCGCTCGATAATGGGTTACCTCGAGCTTCGCGCTCGGACATAGTTACACCTCGCGTTTCGCGCTCCGATATTTATTCTTTGCATTTGTATTGCTTGAATAAAATTTATCAAAAAGTTCTCTTTTAGTTGGCAGTATTTTTATGCGTTTTAATATTCTGAATGGTCAGCTTAATTAAGTATGGTTAAAGATTAAGTTTCTCAAAGCTCTGTAGGCTTTGAGGTACACATTCTCATCGTGACACTCGCGCTGCGCGCTCGATTTTTGACAGATATTTGTAAACAGGTTTGGTTCAATCTTTTTTCTCGTATCTTTCGTCGTTTTTCCACACATTTTTCTTTTATTTTTTTATTTTCAATGTTATTTTTTATGAATAAAACAAATAGTACGCGTCATATCAAGAAGTGATTCTTAATGAAATTGTAGATCTTTTTTGGGATAACAATATTGGTGAATTCATTTTTTTCGTATCTTACATAGTTTGACCACAAAATGGAATTTTTTATTTTTATTATTTTTTGAGCTATCAAAATTTGAATTTTCCATTTTCCAAGAAAATCTGAAAAAATTTTATGATAATCTTGTAGGGCTTTCAAAAAGAAATGTTTTTCTTCTCTTGACTTTTTTTCATATCGTGCGTTTTTGGCTTAAAATTTCGATTTTCGGTTGAATTAAAAAATTTTCAAAATGCTATAACTTTGAGAATTTTTTCATCAAAAGAAGTGATTAGCATAAATTGTTTGTCCTTTTTATTACTATAAATATCTGTACATAGACTTTTCAAATTTAGAAAAAAAGTGGTCTCAAATATTTTGAAAATGCGCTCACTTTTTCAAATTTTATCAAGATTCGAGAGTTACCGTGTTTACGGATGGACAGACAGACAGACGCCATCGTAAAAACCTGATTTTCTGATTCAGGGGGTTTTTTAACATGGAGATCCGTTGAAAAACAGTGATGTCAAATTTCGGATAATTCTAATACTTTTTCAATCATAAATGATGAGAATGTAATAAAAGACACTAAGAAAGGTTTATCTGGTCATAAATATGAATAATTAAAAAAATATGTTTTTTATATATTTAATTATTAATTTACAAAAATTTAATATATATTAGTTCTTATTTCCTTTGAAAAATTATTAGAACTTATGATATAGTTTCGTAATTAAATTTTTGCGAAATCATTTTTACATTCTCATCAGAGAAGGTATTAGATTTGTGTAAAATTTGACGTTGACCCCCTCAGTTTTTGTCAAATATCGACGTTTTGAGACCCCCTGAATCCGAAAAACAGGGTTTTCTGAATGTGTCTGTCTGTATGGCTTTCTGTGTGCGCGATAATTTTTGAAAAAATTAATCTATTAGATTGGTCTTTGGTACACTCGTTTAGTCTCCTAAACTAAAGTTCAAGTTCGTTGGCCAGCCATTTTGTATAAAAATTCCAAATGTGAGCACATTTTGATTATTTTTCTGGCCATTTTTGTCAGAATCCTAAAATTCTTTGTACGGTTATTCATAGTATTCAAAAAGTCTAACAACTTATCAAAATTACTTTTTTCATAAAATAAAAAATGACCAAAGAATGAAAAATTCAATATTACATTTTTCGGCCCAACTATGCAAAATATGGTAAAAGATAAAAACACAAAAATTGTGCATTTGAAAAAGATCCACAAATTTGTTTTCAACCACTTTTTGATAGGATGCCTAATTTTGGCTCTAATCATAAAAATACATCATTAACAGTAAAAAAAATCTGCCCGCTGCGTGGGCACATTCTTATCACAACTTCTGTCTTTTAATTTCTTTTTCGTCTCTGTGTGGAATTTCAAAAATTTTAATTTTTTATGTTTTTAATGCTATTTTTTACGATTAAAACCAAAAACAGAACTACCAAAAAATTATTCATGACAAATAAATCATTTTTACATACTCATCAGAGAAGTTATTAAATTTGTGTAAAATCCCCCCCCCCCCTTCCCCGGTTTTTGTTGAAAAGTCTACGTTGTGAGATCCCCTGAATCCGAAAAACAGGTTTTTGCCAAAGTGTTTGCCTGTAAGTCTATGTCGAAAATTTTTGAGTCCACATTTTCATGATTCAAAAATTCTCTGTACACTTGTTCATAGTACTTTAAAAGAAAAATGTTAATTTTCAAAAGCCCTATAAGATTATCATAACAGCTGTATGAATTTTTTCGAAACATTGAAAATTCAAATTTTGACTGCACAAAAAATAATAAAAATTGCATTTCGCGGTCAAACTATGCAAGACAGGAAAAACAATGATGACACAAACATTGTGCACCCAAAAAAATGTCTACAAATTTGTTATTAATCACTTTTTTATAGGCACGTAGTTTTTGTTTTATTTATAAAAAAACATTGAAAATACAAAAATGAAATTTTTCGAGACCCGACACAAGCCAAGAAAAAATAAATAGAAAACATTTTTTCACCGAAAATAGAGCTAAAAAATTTTTATTAATGTTTTTTTTTTCACATTCTTATCATAGAAGGTATTAGATTTGTGTTGAATTTGCCCCCCCCCCCCCCCTCCCAGTTTTGGTTAAATGTCCACGTATGCAAGTATGCCTGTCTGTCTGTGAGCACAATAATAAAAAAAAAATCCATCTATTAGATTGGCCTCGGGTAGACTTTTTTGTAGCGCATTCGTTTATCCTGCACTGGTGTACTCCAAGAGTACTCCGATCGTTTCGTCTTACTTTTTTTTACTTCTTCCTTCTTACTCCGAGCTGCATCGCAGTGATCCCAGATCTAAAACGAGACGTGGTCCAATCCAGTGATCCCAGATCTGAAACGAGACGTGGTCCAATACTATGACACGTCTATGTACGTGTGAATATGGTAGGAGACGATATAAATGCTTGGATTGCCGGTCGGACCACTTCGGCGGTTCTATTTATATCTCTATCTGCTTTGAAATAAAATGAAGAGATTGGGATTTTAATATTTTCAGATTTCGATGCTGGGCTGGCGATTCTCAT
>NC_046664.1:103538398-103542993 GCF_010883055.1 Belonocnema kinseyi | reverse complement strand
CTTTAAATAACGTAACCTCAAAATATACGGATATCAAGAGGCGCGCGAAGTATTCAAATCATGAGAATCGCCAGCATCGAAATCTGGAAATATTAAAATCACAATCTCTTCATTTTATATCAAAGCAGATCGAGATATAAATAGAATCGCCGAAGTGTTTCGACCGGCATTCGTGCACCTTGGAGTTTTCAAATTCAGAAGAGGAGAAATGGGTTGCGCGCCCAACCCAGCCATTTACATTGTCTTCTACTATACTCGCACGGACATAAACCGGTGATAGGATTGGACCACGTCTCGTTTCAGATCTCGGATCACTGCTGCATCGGTGCAGATCGAAGTGCACCAGTGTAAGTTAACTGAATACGCTATTAGTGTCCTAAACTAAAGGGCCAGTTCGTTAGCCAGCCATTTTGGATATAAATATCAAAAAGTGAGCCCATTTTAAACATTTTTGAGACCACTTTTGTCAAAATTCAAAAATTTTCTGAACCGACTTTTATATTATTCAAAAAGTTTAACAATTTATCCTAATGACTTTTTTCATAAACCCAAAGTTACCAGAGTTAAAGCATTTACAAAATTTCAAAAAACACACGAAAATGAACCTTTTAAGCCAAATAACGGACGATATGAAATATAGCAAGAAAAAAAAGTTTAAATTTTAAATGCCCTATAAGATTATCACAACAACTTTTTGAATTTTCTTCATAAATCAAAAATTCAAATTTTGACAGAATACAAAATAATGGAAAATCCAAAAATTACATTTTCTCATTCAACAATTTCACAGTATTTCAAAGATTCTAAAATATCGTAAGTAAAATATATTCAAAAATACTTATTCGTAGGGTAATGAAAATAACAGAAGCATAGATTTGGAATGTCCAAAGTGGGTTTATGCCAGGAAGGTCATGTACGGATCAAATATTTAGCTCAAGGCAAATAACAGAAGAAAGTTTGAGAGTAGGAAAAAAAGTTTTCCGTGCATTTGTTGATCTAGAAAAAGCTTTTTACAAGGTAGATAGAAGTAAGCTTTGGGAAGTCCTGAAAGAGTACGGAGTCAATGGTTTGGATCCTACAAGCTATAAAAACAATATATACAGGTAGCAAAGCGAGTTTAAGAGTGAATGGAAAACTGAGTGACTGTTTCGATATTATTCAAGGAGTTAGACAAGCATGCGTTATGTCTTCATGGTTATTTATATTATTTATGGACAAGTGTTTAAGAATATCTCTCTTCGACGAAGAGGGTGTGGATCTCGAAACAGTAAGGGTACATGGGTTACCGTTCGCAGATGATAAGGTTGTCATGGTGTTCTCTGCTCAGGCTGTCCGTAACCTTGAGGTGTGAGGCAGGAACAGTACACACGCTTGGTGGTCAGCAAGGGAGGGGCTGACGCGTGTCTCGTATATTGAGGGTGTCAGTCGTGCCCGATCGATCGGTCTTATACCGACCTGATTATTCCGTGCTAGGAAAGCGTCGAGTCGGGTCATAGACTTTGAAAGTGGTCGGCGAGTTTTTCTTTTTTTTCTTTTTTTTTTTTTTAGCAAGCGAACCTGAAAATCATAGAACGGCGAGAATTCCTCGATAGTAGTGAGGTACAAAAGGCCCACGTCCAGGCTCTCGGCGGTGTTACGGGCAGCGTAGGCAGAGCTGGACAAGTCGGTCGAGCGATCTCGAGACTGCTGGTGACACTGGAGGATAGCGTGTCCAAGGCCCTGACGATAGTGGTGCCCCGGTATGGTCCTGTTGGGAAGGTGTGACGTCCCTCTGGACGGAAGACCGGTAAAGGGAGAGAGAGGGGGGTCTCTTGGTCCCGCGGAGATCCTCGGCGAAGCGGGTCTACGGTACATGGTCTCCCTCTCTTCTTTTCGAGGAGCAGGTGTGCCTCCTTGGACAAGGCGGCTGTCTTCGGGTCGCAGCCGGCTCCCTCAGATACGTCGTGGGAGGTACCCTGGTACTTGCACACCGGTGCCGGTCTAAAGCCTTCCTTGACTGGCTCTACGATGGCGACAGGTGCGGGTGCGTTTGGCTACTGGAGCGACGTTCTCATCGCGACCGGTTGACTCGACGGCTGCGGCGTTCTGAAAGCCCCGGCGTTCCATAAGCGCCCTTGCCCCTTCTTGACCGGCAAGGACACAGTGGTTCCTTGGGATCTCTAAGCGCCGCTTTTCGTTGGTGACTGCACGGGTATGCTCGCTGTCAACAAGGCGATCCGCTCCCTCGTAGCCGACCCTCCTGGGCCGGTTACTCCCCTCGTTGCCGACCCTCCTGGGCCGGTTACCTCCCTCGTTGCCGATCTTCCTGGGTCGGATATCCCTCATTGCGTTGCTTCGGCGACGATCAATCCGGCCGGTGGGGAGGCGTTCGCGGCGTTCGGCTGTGTGGCGGCGACGGCGCTCTCCAGCGGTTCTCCTCAGTGCCTCGTCGGCACGGGCCGGGCTTCTGCGCGTGCGGCCTCGTCGACGGTCGAGGAGACTGATGGCTGACTCGCGCCTTCGCTGCTCCTCTGCAAGTTGTCGGCCTGGGTCCCCCGGGACTCGTAGGCCCGCAGGGTGCGAGTGACAGGTACTCTTGTCTCTTGGACACCGATGGCGGGCAGTGCTTCGGGAGTGGCGCGTGTGATCGAACCTCCCGGTCATAAGGTAGTTGTCGGAATCGGCACCAAAATCTAATGGACACAACCGTCTCCGTCCTTCCTGGAGGTAATAGCTGGAAACAAAACGAAAAAAGAAACACAAGGCGCACAACAAACAAAATATTCAAGGAACCAACCAGTAAATGTACACTAGGAAGTTTCACCGAACTACACTGGTCACTTCACTTTCCGTTGAGAAGGTCGTTGGGATAAATCCCCAAGGAGAAACGGAAGGAAAAAAAACGGTAAAGTGAGATTCCAATGCTTTATTTTCAGCCTCGATAGTACAGCGTTGAGTCAATTTCCAAAATTAGCGCGAGCACGGGTGTACTCTCTCGACAGAGCGGTGGGGATAAAATTCCCGGTCGATTGGTTGCAAGATTGCGCGTGGGGATGTCGACCTCACTGATTGGCTGGGGAGAGCGCAAAATGAAATTTTTAACCGAGCTTGCCTCGTGTCACCGTGTGTCAACTCTACTCTATTCCTAACAGTGTCAGAAACCTTAACTAAATTTAAAAAAAATACTTTAAGTAACTGGAGGATGTTGAAAATTTTTTTTTTAACCTAATTATTTATTCTATCCTAGCCTCATGATTCCGAAGGAATCATGGAAGCCAGGTCAAATGGGACGAGAGTTAGTTCGTTATGGTCAATAATAATAATTAGTATTTAATATTTGCAGCGGATATTCTATACGTTTTAGATAGTCATAAACTCCCCGAACAAACGTCTTATTTCACAAACAATTTACCTAAATTATTATCCTATTCGTAGTGTTAGAAATAATTTACTAATGTATCCCATAATAACCCTAATCTAAACTAACTTACTTTCTTATTCTTGCTTAATTCTAGTTTATCTCAGTTGATGAACGTGTAGACATTTATTTAATGTGTGCACGTTCATTAATTTATGAATTTAATTGCTAACTTTATCATTCGAGCTATTGATAGTTTCAATCTAAAGGGAGTTCTTTATCCTGGCTTTATTTCATATCTTAAAAGGATTCATTAATTTACATATTCGGATTTGGTCATGGCCTTCGGTACGGTCTTTAATATTTAAATTCTGTTCATTAATTTTACAAGAAGGTTGCCGTCGGATCGCGTTTTTCCTCGAGGTGGTTGGGCTCCCCGGTTCTGTTTGCCCATGCGGTGAAAAAGGAAGGATAGAGAGAAGGAGAGAGAAAGAAAAAAAATGTAGGGAGAAGAGTACAGCGCACGTTAGTGTGAGAGAGAAAAACCGAAAGAGGCTTACGTGACTCGACCCGTCGCAGAGTGGGCCAGGAGACCCGATTTCGTGGCCAAAAGTCGATTCTTGAATTCGGAAAAATGAAATGGACTACTAAACTGAGAAAGAATTGAAGTATTTTTGAAGACAATTATACGTTGATTGACGAATTTTTGTTCCGATGATATAGGCACAAAGTAGAAAATCTTGCTAAAATTAGTAGTGCTATTGACGTTCGTGGAATACATTTTTTTATTCCATGAAATCGATTCCAAACCTCCTACCTACAATAATTTTATTAATCGAAGTGTAAACTTTCTCTGAAGTCAATTGAATATGGAATTGTCAATTGCAATTTTATACAATCATATTATTAATGAATGTAGAACAAGATTATACAGCAGAGCACCTGCTTTCGATTGCTCATAACATGACATAACACAACATATTGAGTTTTAAAATATATGAATGTCTTCCTTTGGATGTGCACTTGAGCATAGGTGTGCTACTTTTTGCTACTTTTCATTTGTTTCGCTGCTTATAGTATATATACATGGCCGCGCACGACCATGCCAAGGCGTGTAGAGCGCTGCGCTGCTGCTGGCTTACCTTCATTTGTTTTCCTAGCCGCATCAACGAGGACGTGCGAACTCACTTGTTTCGGCAATCCGCTTTTCGTCCACATTCCGTGCGTAGATATTAATAAAATATTAATGAACATAATT
>NC_046664.1:103536543-103538298 GCF_010883055.1 Belonocnema kinseyi | reverse complement strand
AGTATTTGAAAAGAATAACAAAAATTGTTGTGATTGCTAAGAACATTGAAAATGATTTTTTATTTTGACGAATAAATTTTAAGTGATTATTTGAAAACATTTAAAAAATTAAAAAAAAAAAGAATCCGGTAGATTTTAAGGGAATTTTTTTATTTTGCAGTTTTTTTAAAGTTAGGAAAACAATCTAATTAATAAAATATATCAATTTTCAATCAAAAAGTTTACTTTTTAACAAATTAAATTAATTTTCTATCAAATAATTGGTGTTTTAACTAATACAATGTACTGGATAAAGTTTCAACCAAAAATTGAATAGTTCAATTTCCAGATAAAAACGATTAATTTGTAATCAATCCTAGAATAGTTACATTTTCAGATAGAAAAAAAAAATTTTAATCGAAAAAATACATTTTCAATAAAGTTGTTAAAAATTGAGCTTTTTTGTAGATGATACTCTTTTTGACTTTAAAATTAAATAATTTTGTTGAAAGTTCATATATTTTGTTGGAAATTGACCTTGTTTGGTAGAAAGTTAATCTTTTGATTGAAAATGTATCATTTTTGGTCAAAAATGCAATTGTTTGGTTGAAATATGAACTGTACATCTTCTTGGGCTTAAAAGTCGATTATTTCACTAAAAGTTGAATTACTTGGTAAAAAAATACTGTTATTTCCAACAAGGTTTTATAATTATGGTTAAAAATTTAACTATTGGGTTGAAAGTTTAACTCTTTGATTGAAAACTCATATTTTTCGCAAAAAAAAAAACAACTTTTTGTAGATAATTCGTTTTATTGACTTTAAAATTAAATAATTTCGTTGAAAATTCATGTATTTTGTTTGAAATGTGTCTTTTTGTAGATCATTAATTTTTTTGGTCGAAAGATCATGTTATTGGTTTAGAATTTAACAACTTTATTAAAAATCTATTTTTTCGATTAAAAATTATTTTTTTTATCTGAAAATGTAACTATTCTAGGATTGATTACAAATTTATCGTTTTTATCTGGAAATTGAACTATTCAATTTTTGGTTGAAACTTTATCCAGTACATTGTATTAGTTAAAACACCAATTATTTGATAGAAAATGAATTTAATTTGTTAAAAAGTAAACTTTTGGGTTGAAAATTTATATATTTTGTTAATTAGATTTGTTCGTAAAATTAAAAAACTGCTAAGTAAGAAAATTGCCTTAAAATCGACCTGATTATTTTTTTTTTAATTTGTAAAATCTTTTCAAAAACTCACTTAGAGGAAAATAGTTGAATTTTCCACCCAAAAATTATGATTTTAATTTTTAACAATACAGTTGCATTTACAACAAAACGACTTTCCAACCAAAAAATATTAACAGTTGGTAATTCATCCGAAAAATGTATTTTTTAATCAAAAAGCATAAATTTTCCAAAAAACAATTTAATTTCTACAAAAAAGACGAATTTTTAACAAAATACATGATTTTTCAGCTAAAAAGGGTATAGTTTAATTGTCAGTTTGAAAAATGTAATTTCAGCGAAAGAGATGAACCTTCAAATAAAAATAATAAACATTTTAACAAAGTAGTTGAACTTTTGATAGAAAAGAGGACTTTTTTTTACAAAATAGTTACATTTTCAACAACATAATTAATTTTCTAACCAAATAATTGAGTTTTTATCCAAACGAGATGAATTCCAAAATCGGCAATTTCTTTAATTTCTTTCAAATGCGGATGAAGATATAAATAAGACTATTATAATATAACAAAATTATAA
>NC_046664.1:103533154-103536443 GCF_010883055.1 Belonocnema kinseyi | reverse complement strand
AAGCAGAGGTAACTCTGCAGGCCTTGTTGAATCACACTTCCAGTAGGATTGTGGAATCGCAAAGGGAAGTCATAATCCAGCATATGCATAATTTGGGTATTATGGAAATGGATCTTTCGTTGATGTGTTCGTGGGGTCTGGATGGTAGTACTGGTCATTCACCTTACAAGCAATCTTTTAAATCAGCAGAAGACAATGAGAGTCTCAGTGATGATAGCTTGTTTGTAACTTCTCTCATCCCTTTAAAATTGTCCAATGCGGACAATGTTTTTCTTTGGAACAGCAGAGCGTCTCAGTCGCCAAGATCTTGTCGCCCTATTCAGATACTGCAAACTAAAGAAACCGAGGCAATTGTTTTGAATCAAAAAAAGAACATTGAGAATCAAATTGAGCAGCTAGAAACTCATAGAGTTGCATTAGATGATAGACGGAGTATTCGAATCCATTTTTAACATTGATAGACGGCAAAGTACTGAACATAATAACAGGGACAAAATCCATGCAAACTTGCCCCATCTTTCATTCAACTCCTAAGTTCTTCAATGACCTGTCCAATAAGCAGAAGGACTTATTTCTACCAGGCGTAAATTCGTTGATGTATGGACTCAGTCCATTACATGCGTGGATGAGGATACTAGAATGTTGCTTGCGCATTTCGTACAGACTTCCTCTCAAGTTCTGGCAAGTAAGATCTCCTGCTCAAAAAAAAAATATTTGCTCAGCGGAAAAAAAAGGTTCAAGAGATTTTGTGGGAAAAGTTCTGATTGTTAGTAGATAAACCAAAACCAGGAGGCTATGGTACTACGAACGATGGGAACACAGCTCGACGATCTTTTGGAAATACAGATGAACTTGCAGAACATCTTGGACTTGACTGTGAGTTACTTCGTAATTTCAAAACAATTTTAACCGCTATGTCACAACAGCTCGCGATAAATCCATTTGAGTTTGGAAAACTTTGTGATTCTACTGCCCGAATATACGTAACTCACTACAACTGGTACCCTATGCCTTCAACGTTACATAAGATGCTCATTCACGGAGCCACAATCATAAGCACAAGCGTGCTACCGGTAGGAATGCTTGGCGAAGAAGCTTCTGAAGCTCGCAACAAAGACTATAAGAATTACAGACAATTTCACAGCAGAAAACACGACCGCCAAGCTAATATGTATGATGTGTTTTATAGAGTAATGGATTCTTCCGATCCACTCATTTCTGCGTTCAATGTTCATTCGCGACTTCAGGAGAAGAAATTTTTGCCCATTTCCGAAAATGTCAGAGTTTTACTCGCTGCGCCTCAAGTAAATGTGATACCAGAAGACGCAACATACAGTTCCGATATAGCAAATCGAGAAGATGAAGAGGCTGATCTTTCAGAAACTGAAATTCTGCTAGACGAATTTGAATTGATCGATGAAGAGGGAGATGCAACTCACGACAATTTGTAAGCTAAAACCATTTGAAAGTGTGAGAGGCAAGGGGACTCACTCAAATCAAGCACCCCGAGTAGTGAGAGGGAAGGGGACTCACTTAACTCAAGCACCCCGAATAGTGAGGAGCAAGGGGACTCAATAGAATCAAGTACGCTTAGTTTTTCGAAATTTCGACTACAGATTCGGAGTCAGAGCCTCCAAAAACCCTTAGATACTACTTTTTAAGTTAATCCAATACTTTTTTGTAATTATCGTCCGCCATATTGGATCAGCCATTTTGTTTTCAAAAATTCTGACATCAGATTCGCAATCAGCGCCTTCAAAGACAGTGTTGAATGTCCGCTATATTGAATCCGCCATTTTTTTTAAATTCTGACTTCGGATTTGCATTCAGCGCCCTCTAAAACCCCTGGATATCACTTTTTGAGTGGATCCAATGATTTTTTGAAATTAGGCTCCGCCATATTGGATTCCCACTGTGCGTCGCTAAGTTGACAGCGTTGGTAAACACGGCCCTTGCACGTGTTTAGCAGGCTGTCGCCACTCAGCCGGGGAGAATTTTCCGGAAATTTAGATCCCGTTACTGAAGGCCTGACAACAGGAAGGGTAGGCAAACTCGTCGTTTCGAATCTCGAAAATCAGCTATTTGTCATGTAGGGCGTTTCACTCAATTTTCCTGTTTCAAAACTTGAGTGAAATTTCACGTCGACTCATTTCTTGATTTCCGAGGTTCTCATCTATGCCTGACATACAACAACGGCAGAATCTATCGAAGACTTACAAAGAATGTTGAATAAACTAGATGCAAGCATGAAGAGCATGGGCCTCAAAATTAACGCAAATAAAACAAAAACTATGGTGTTCGAAGGAAAGAGTGAGAAAACACTATGCAATATTTTATTAAATGATGAGAGAATTGAAAAAGTTGATAAGTTCGTATACCTTGGTAGCTTATTTACTGGAGATGGGAAGATAGATGAGGAATTAGATAGACGAATAAATGAAGGTAAGAAGGTTATTGGTAGAGCAGGTCCCCTTATCAGAAATAAAAATATATCAAATAAAGCTAAAATGGCAATGCATAATTCGATATTTGTACCGACTGTACTATACGGTAGCGAGACATGGACTTATCAAGAAAAAGAAAAATGCGAAAAAAAAGAAAAAGAGAAAAATTAACGCAATTGACATGAGATTCATGCGTATAATATGCGGAAAAACCCTTATGGACAAAGTAAGTAACGAGATAATTCTGAAAGAATGTGGTGCAGAAGAGACGCTAGTAGACACATGGGAAAGAAATCGGTTAAGACGTTTCGGGCATGTTGAGAGAAAGACAAATGAACGACTAACAAAACAATTGTATCAAGGTAAAGTAAATGGCAGCGTGCCCAAAGGTAGACCGCGGAAAGAATGGTTAGAATGTGTGAATGAGACCCTGGTTAGAAGAGACATAAGAAGTCACAGAAACACGAGAGTCTGCATGAAAAAATGCATGGACATAAAAGAAGCTAGAGAAGTATGCCAAGACAGGCAAGTATGGCGGCAAATAGTTAATAAAAAGAGTGTCAGTAGAGTGAATGACGCCTGAAACTAAAGACCTTGGCCACTAATTACCCTAGTGGGGAACCTTACATATAACGACTTCGTGAGATTCTTCGCTTGGGGTCATTGCTAGAAAGATTGATCAGCAACCTGGGTCGGAGCAGTGTTGTGGAACGAACGTGTTATTTACTTAAATAGCACGGGAATTCTGGATCAATCTGAAAAATCTCTATCCCTTCCACACACTAATCCTTTCCCCTACCGAGTGAGTCATGCCTACCTCGAAAGGAAAATGGCTTAATGGTGCA
>NC_046664.1:103525048-103533054 GCF_010883055.1 Belonocnema kinseyi | reverse complement strand
TTGAACTTTTAAAATTGAAATTTAAAAGTTTTTAATTACAAAATGTTGTATTTAA
Source organism: Belonocnema kinseyi (assembly GCF_010883055.1). Classification (NCBI taxonomy): domain Eukaryota; kingdom Metazoa; phylum Arthropoda; class Insecta; order Hymenoptera; family Cynipidae; genus Belonocnema; species Belonocnema kinseyi. Next base: position 103,532,999 of record NC_046664.1, on the reverse strand, counting down.
ATGCTCAATAATTTACACGTATAAAATTGAAGGTTCTAACATTTTTCTATATAACAAAATATACATCTACATTATCATTTCCAATGCACTACATAAAAAGATCAATCAATAAACTTTAAAATTTTCAAATTATATAATTTTAAGGAATTTTTAGCTAGAACATCAAATATTGAAAAATTGAAAAAATTTATCTGAACACTTCTTAACTTAGAAATTCAGTTATTTTCTTTTTAAATAATTTTAACATCCTTGGAAAGCTTCAAAATTTTATTTCAAAATCTTGAGAAATCTAAGATTTCAGCGTAAAAGTGAAGATTACTCTATTATTTTAAACGCGCGATTTTTCCACCTGTCTAAAATGTCATTATAAGAATAGGATATATCAAAAATGAATTTATTTATATTTCCATAGCGGCCGCCACATAAGTTCCTATTCCTCAAAAGATAAAGTGTTCTATATATATTTAGTTTCTTCTAATTGTACCGAAAGATAACCTCACAGAGATGTCTTCTATTCCCCAAGAGTGTTCATATTTTAAGATTATTTAATTCCTTCTAATAAGTTCAAAAAATATGTGTAATAAATTGTTTTAATTTCTTCATTTGGAACATAAGTTTTGAAAATTTAATTCTAATGAATTAATTCCGCCTCTCTAGAGCTAAAATTATTTTAATTCACACATTTAAATAGATTTCTTTGATGTATTTTTTAAGACTTTTAAATAAATTAGTAAAATGTTAATAAATGTAAATTTGAATACTTTTGAATTTATAAGTTATCGAAAGATTTAATAATAAAACATAGGTTAAACAAATACAAAACCTATTCGTTTGGAGCATTTTGAATTATGCCCGGAGAAAAGAAAATTTAAGCGGTCCTAGAGTTTTCAGTACTCAAAAACGTTCGTGAAGCTTGCATTTTCCATTGTTTATCCAGGTTCTTTTGCCGATTCATTCCCGGTTTTGTGAAGTTGTTAGCTTCAATAGTTGAATTGTTCAAGAAAGATGAAGCTTTTGAGTGGAACGAGCGTCGAGACAAGGCACTTCGCGAAACTAAAAAACTTTTAGGGTCGTATCCGATCTTAGGATATTATAATCCAAAACCTAAATACACCGAATTACATACCGATGCCTGTGAAGAGGTCTAGGCACTATGTTACTGCAAGGCGATGACAAAAGCAAGTTACGTTTAATTTGCGCTATCAGTCGTAGAACTTTGGGCGTCAAAAGGAACTACCATTCAACAAAATTAGAGCTTATGGCTACAGTATGGGCTATGGAACGACTGTGACCCCTTCTTATAGGAATAACGTTTCAAATTATTACTGATTGTCAGGCTTTGGTCCACATTAATTCTTTAAAAACGAAAACTCATTAAATCGTGCGTTGGCAAAACCTGATCTCTGACCGTCTTCGAAATACACTATTGCGCTGGCGAAAGAATGCGGCATGTCGACGCCCTATCCCGTGCGCTGGTTGAGGAGGCGAGTGGAGAGATAGATAAGGCCATGGTATTGAATACAATGGTTTCCGAAAATGACATTTTATTGTATCAACGCAATGATGATCTATTGGCACAAAAGATAAGTATCCTAGAGAAGGAAGAAAGTGAGCGCTCGCGTAGAGAACGGGGGGAGGTTAATGGCTATCTGTGGATAGATGGAATATTGTATAAAAAGAATGCGGATAAAGAGTTGTATGTAGTGCTTCGAGCGATGCGGAAGGCATTAGTAAATAAGAACAATGATCAAACGAGTCACTTTGGGGTGGACCATACGCTCGCGCGTGTCAGCGAAAATTTCTATTTTCCAAAAATGAGAAGTTATATTCGTCGACATATTGCATCGTGCATTGAGTGCCTATTTGCAAAACACAAGCCAAGTAAACAGGCGGGTGAATTACATCCTATTCCGGCGGGTAAGAGGCCCTTTGAAATTATTCACTTGGATCACCTTGGTTCATTCGTAACATCATCGCGGGGTAACAAATATATCCTGGCCGCGATTTGTAACTTAACGAAATTTAGCCAATTGTATGCGGTTAAAGATACAAAGGCTTCAACGACGATACGCAAAGTCGAAGAATTAGTCGGGTGATTAGGAGCGCATGTACGTTTTATAACTGACCGAGGTACGAGCTTTATGGCCGATAGCTTCAGCAATGTTTGCCGTAAGCACGGTATCAAACTTACCTTTAATTCGAGTCGACACGCGCAAGCGAACGGTCAAGTAGAGAGATTGAATCAGACTATTCTGCCAGCGTTGCAAGGTAGTTTGAATGATAAGGAAGGTCGGCATTGGGATGATAGTGTCCAGAAAATAGAGCGCGATTTAAATACTTCAGTTTGCAAAACTACCGGCAAAACACCTTTTGAAGCACTTTATGGCTACTCACCTCGTTTCAATGAAGGACTTGCTAGGCAGCTGACAGAATGGTCTGAAACATATCGCCTACCAGAAGAAGTTCGAATTGAAATCGAAGACAAAATTGAGCGTGAACAACATAGTGTGAAAGAAAGGTATGATAAATACCGATCTAAAAATGTTATATACCAAGTGGGAGATATTGTGGTAACGACAGCGGCAAAAAGTGCGACTGGCGAATCAACAAAGTTACAGATGCGTAATAAAGGACCACTAGTAATCACGGATGTACTGTCGTCGGATACTTATCGCATTCAAAGTCTAAACGTTTGATTTTTGATAATAAAAGAATATGTAATCAAATCAATTACATAATAATGTAAGTGATGGAGAAAATAATTAAGTAATTGACTGATTGACTGATAAAATACACTGTACCTCCGGGGTAGTGTAGAAGAGAGTTTGTCTTACAAAACCATTTTCAACTTTTTTAGATTTAGACTACCTTTTGATACTCCGTTATTTATCAGTCTATCAATTAGTCAATTATTTAATTAGATTCTTCATCACTTAAATCATTTGGCAAGTAATTTTTTTATATGTATATTCTTTGATATAAACGGTAGGCTTCTCAGTAGACTGTATGTTTAAAGTTTAAATCATAAAAAATATTGGAAATGAGCAAATTCAGTTTATGGAAAAATGAGAAAAATTGCAATAAAATGTTTAGTAACAAAATTTTTGTTAAGGTGTGCGTATTTTTTATAATAATAATATATATTCATGGGACTGATATAAAATTTTAAGGATGAACTCAAGTGCGAAGCACGAGATACGTGATGAGAATGTGTTTGTTAAAGCCGAAGGAGCTTTAACAAAAGAACATTCACAATCACCAAATAATTGTTGTCCATCCTTTAACCTTTAGTTTGAAAAACTGTATGCACAAGGGTCGAGCGCGTAGCGCGAGGTAAAAACATTATCGAGCGCGAAGCGTGAGAACCAACATTCGCGCGCCCTAGGTGCGTTCAAACTTGTGAGCGAAGCGAGCCGCGTGCGATGAGAATGTGCCCGCTAAGCGGGTAGATTTTTTCTTATTCTTCTTTTGATGGATGCAATTATGTACTTATTTCGTCGTAAGCAATATGTAAAATCGTAAAATAAGGTGTCACTATACGGTCCACCGCGGTGAATCGATATAATTTTTCACTAACCATGACTTAGACGTGATGCAGAAAGGGCCTGAATTGTCTCATATTTTATAGCCGTTAATATAATTGTTTTATGGTCTCAATAAATAATATTTCACCGATCTTTGCAAAGAAGACAAATTCTTGATAAATGCATCATACAGTAAAATTGGTATAGAACTGAACTAATATATACGAGTTAAAAGAAGAACAAATCGAAAGTTAAAGGCAGCTCAAATTTTGTATAAAAAATGTTAAATTATCAATATGATTAATTACTGAAACACTATTGTATCAATTAAGCAAAATATAATATCAATAAGGAGAGAAAGCAGAATTAGTTATAACCTGCACTGTAAAAAAAGCTTTGGTGATATTTACAATCAGCTACTAATTATACGTGTAGTTTATTTTCAAATTACAATATATGTAAACAATAAATAAAATGAAGGTTGTTCTATTGGCAATCGACTGTGAAATTACTACGTCCGATGATGGAAATTATTCGATCGGCGTGTTTTTTTTAATGGCGGACGCAGGTTGAGAAGAAAATATGTATTTTTACATCATTCTGTAGATTTACTATGTGCCACGCCGATCGAATAATTTCCATCGTCGCAGGATGTAAATTTACACCAACTTTTTTTAGTCTGTGAGCATAACCTATATTCTATTTCTACATTGTTTAGTTATTACCATATTGTCCACACTAGAGTCCTGCTTTACCGGGAAATTCAGGGGTATTCTAAATGGCCTTCATGGTAAATCAGGACTCACCAAACCGTTCTTATTTTCCTGCTTGCCTGTGGCTTCTTATAGTACCGAACCGTAAACATCGCAACTCCGCTGAGCTTGCAAGCGCCTCTTTCTCGGCCCTGGGACCACCTTATCCGGTATATCAGGAGCCGTTAAAGCGGGACTGGAGTGTATATGACTGTATAAGGATTAAAAAAGCACTGTAGTTATATTTTTTCAATGTTATTCGCCAATGTCAAACGGTTTTTGAATTTATTTAAAATGTATTTCAGTTGTATCGATTCGACCAGAAATCTGGATAGACTAAGAATGACTTAAAAACAATCTTTTAAAAAACCTGATAGGCCGGGATTTCGTTTAGTTGGCTAAGAAATTAAGATTTCATACTTCCAAGGCAGCCGACTGGTAGAACTACAAGATGGACTTTGTAGTCTTGACACAGCCTGCTGAACTCGGAAAGTAAAGCTTGATATTTCACCGGGTTTTTTTCCTCCTTTGCTGTGATGTTGCAATCGGTTGGTGCCGAGAATTTAATCACGTAAATTACCTTCATCTTCAGATCTTGGAGGAAAATATCAGCCTTTGTAGCACTGATGCATTGGGTGGTAGAGAATGACAAATTCTAGTAGATTCCAGTAGGTCTGTTTGGCCATATAAATGTGCAGACAGACCATATTGCAGGGTCAACTGTAGGACAGCCCTTGAAGAATGCTAAAGCGACTATCTCTAGAAGGTTAAAACAAGAGGTACAAATTGACAACCTCAGAAAGTGGACTCTAACGTTTCGGGCCGTAGCGTCGGCTCGGTCATCTGAAGCTGGCTGACCCAATCATTGTGAAGGGTCGATTTGGACAACTCGGATGGTCGATCTGGTTGTCTCAGATATTCGAATCAATCGTATCGGATGATCGATTCGATTATCTCAGACAGTCCACGTGGTAATTTCGGATGGTCGATTCGATCATTTTAAAGAGTCAACTTTATTATACCGAAGTGTCAATATAAATAATTAAGGAAGAAAATTCAATTACGGCAGCGGGTCAGTTCGAACATCTGAGTAAGCATTCCGATAATAATCTTCAATGAAAAAATTACTAATTCGTATAAAATAGTAACAATGGTTATTAATGGGGAAAAAGTTTTGAATTTAATTTTAACGCTTTTTATACGAATCCATATTTTTTTACTGATGATTGGTATAGAATAAAAACTATCCATGAATTGATAAAAGTCATCGCACTATGCAATTAGTATAATTTCATATTCAAAGTATTACATAAATTATAAATAAATAAATTAGAAATATAATTGTAATAAAATAAATGATAAGTTAGTTATGAATGGGTTAAATTCGCTAAATACTGTAGTTATAAATTCATAGTCTTTTTATCATATATAACTTATTATATAGAACTTATATGATAACTTACTGGACTACACTTTACCTAACAGAAAAACACGCCAATGAGCAATCAGAGTTTTTAATTACGAGGTACAAGAAACTGTACATAAGTGACAACGCATTTTAATCATAATTAATTTAATTTAATTACTTTACTTTGGATCACAAATATATGAAGCCTTCTTTCAACCTTAGTCCAAAAACTAATCCATAACGCTTAATACTTAAATACTGAAACTACAATACTTAAACGTTTACAAACGTCGCTTTCCAGCTGATTTTCTTCTTTGTGATCTGTCTCATAAATATTCCCTAGAAAAACAATAAATAATTAATTAGCATGACAATCATTATATCAGTTTTTTAAATTTTAAATAAAAGTAAAGTTTTGAGGTAGAAAGTCAAATGTTTTGAAAAACAGTACATTTTTAAATTAGAAAAGATGAATCTTTAACAAAAAAGATAATTTTCAATAAAAAATCATTAATTTTAAACAAGATTCTCAAACAAAAAGTTTAAATATCAACAAGCAAGAATAATTTTCTACCCCAGAAATAAAAAATATTCAAATTTTCTACCAAGAAATAAAGTTTAAAAAAAAGGAATTATGATCAAGTTTCTCAATCTAAAAGTAGAACTATCAAAAAAGAAGGATAATTGTCTACTAAATAGTTTGATTTTCAAGCAAAAAGTTGGATTTTCGACCAAGAATATGAATGTTCTATCAAAAAATACGATGTTTCAACTTATTTAATATACATGATAAAAGTTTTAACCAAACATGGAATAGTAACATTTTCCGATAAACCTTCAACTAAAAAATGAAATTTTAGCAAAGCAGTTGCGTTTTTAACCAAATAATAGAATTTTTATTCAATCGAAATGCATTCTGAACGAAATCTACAGAAAATGTGTAATATCCTTAAAATTAAAAGATATTTTTGAAAAAAACTAATCTTTTACTAAAAGTTGAATTTTCTACCGCATACTTGACTTTCCAACCAAATTCTTAAATTTCAAAGACAAAAAGACAATTTTTTTATGTAAAAGAATAGAATTATTTACCCGAAAATAAGAAAGTTCAAACAAAAGTTTAATTCTCCCCCCAATCATATTCCCCAAAACGGAAGTTTTAATGAAAATGTTTAATTTTCTACCAAATATATGAAATTTCTGCTGCAATCATGAATCACAAAACTAATAAATTTGTAAGAAATTACATAAAGTTTGAACTATGTAGTTAAATTTTTAAACTAAAAAGATTAATTCTTGAACAACAATAGAATATTTAAATTTTAATTGCAAAATAAATTTTAAATTAAGAACAATAAATCTTTCGCGAAACAGTTTAATTTTCAAGACAAATAATCGAATTTTCTATACAAAATAGTGGAATTTCAAACCCGATAATATGAAGTTTCTATGAACAAGAGAATTTTCAACTAAGTAGCAGTTAAATTTTAAGTTAAAACGTTTACTTTTTGACATTAAGAATAAAAGGTCAAAAAAATATATACATTTTTAATCTAATAATTGAATTTTCAATTGAGAAAAGGCCCAAAACAGTTGGGTCATCAAGCAGTTGAGTTTCTAAAATTAAAATATTATCTTTTAATCAGGAATAAAAAAGGTAAATTTTCATTTTAAAAAACTAATTTCTCATAGTAGAAAATTATTTTTATTAAAAAAAGAACAAATATTCTATAAAAGTTTAATTTTCTATCACATATTTGACTTTTCAACTGCCCTGTCATGTGTCCCTACACGAATCTCATGCATTATAAAAAATATTGCTGAAAATTACATTTCGTTCTGTACTTTTTCCTATGATTGTTGTGGAAAAATTACACTTTTCTTGTAAATTGGCAGTGATTATAAGAGGAATTTTACCATTAATGAATGAAATTTAAAATAAACTTTTAATTTTCCCACAAAAATCATAGGACATAATATTACCAGTGATTGTTGTGGGAACTTTAAACTAAAGTGTGACTGAAATAAAAATGTAATTTCACAACGTTTATGTAAGCTTCCAACGTTTTGTGTAATTTCACACGCGGAGTGTAATACGTTTTACAGCAGCGAAGTAAAATTCACTAATCCTTGTCATTTCGCCGTTGAACGCTTGATGGCGTTGCGCCAGTGTTGCCAGATTGGGGATTTGATCCCTAGATTTAGGGATTTTCAAGCGTCTCAGGGATGCATTTAGAGATGTGAAATATTTAGGGAAAAATTCAGGG
>NC_046664.1:103504497-103524948 GCF_010883055.1 Belonocnema kinseyi | reverse complement strand
ATGTACGAGCAACGCAGCAGTTTCCCTTTTTTTTTGTTTGGTTCGCAGATTTAGGGATCTCAGTCGACATCTAGGGATAAATAAGGTTCGAGTTGGGGATAAGCCGTTCCGCCCATCTGGCAACACTGCGTTGCGCGTCCATGGTTAGATCTTCTATTATAATCGATTACCTGCGAGTAAATTCAGTGCAAGATTTTGCAAAATTTTGGCGGCATTGCCGGCGTTATGATATATTTTAGAATTAAAATCGTGGATTGTGCTGGTTTGAGCGCATCAGAAAGGCAAGTACAATGTGTTTTACTTGAATACATTTGTTCGTATGTTCGGTATGCTTGCGAAAAAAAATTTTGGAAGGTTATGGGTGCTTAGGCCGCATATGACAGAAATTAATTTTGTAACAGCAAACCAAACAAAAAGTTTAATGTTTTCTTCTAAATAAAAACATGACTCCTTTTATTTATATATCTTATTATACTTCCGATTCGATTTAATTGAAAAATACATTAAGCGATTAAAAATACCCGGGCCTGTCATCGCGCATGCGCAACCTTTTACATACGGCGTTTTACAGCGTCACTGGAATTTAACAAGGTGAATGTAAAATTCCATTTTTCCAAAATTGCTTTTTACCACCTGTGTGCGATTTTACACTATCGTGTTCTTTCTACCTAATTTTGGTAAATTTCCCACAGTAACCACTGGTATTTTTCTGTCTTATGATCTGTGGCGTAAAATAACATGAAACTTTTTACAGTGTGGATCTCAAGGGTAAAAGCATGTAAGAATTGAAAAATATAGATTTATTTTAAAATTAATAAAAAATAATTCAAGTTTAAGGTAAATAGATCAATGCTGAAATAATGATAATCTAGTGCAAACTTACATTAACCTCAAAAAGATTGGAATTAAATATCTCAAATTTCACATTAGTTATGTAAAATATTATCATTACTATTGCTTATTTAACACTCTCAACGTATCCTTCATTCCAGGACCCATGTACCGTACATAGGTGCAAATTAGGATTTCGCGATTTCAGCAGCTGATTTAAAGATGGAGAAATGTTCAAAACATATCGAAAAACACATGTTTTTGGTGTGAAGTTTTCCGTGAAATACTCTACTGCAATTGAAATGAAAAAAATACATTTTTTTTATAAAAAATTGTTTCAAACACAGTACGTTATTGAAAAAATGATTTTTACTTTTGAAAAATCTGATTTTTTTTTCATTTTAATTTAATTCAACGGAACCAGCGCGATTTATCAGCTAAAACATTGTTTATAAAGAAAAAATATATATAACATTAATATAATTGTTCTAAGCATTTTTCCCATGCCTAAGAGGTAACTATATTTCATAAGAGGGAATTTCGTGCTTTCAGAGTGGACACCCGTGCAAAAATTTGGTGTGGCGCCGGTCGGGCCCCGATCGAAAAAATGTGGGCCCGATAGGGTAATCTATCTAGCGCCAGACCGTAAACGAAACGCCCTACCCGACCGGGCCCAGATCTGGGCATCCAAAATGTGGACCCGTTCTGGCCCAAATATGGCCCCTTTAATTTTTCATTTCTATCATTAGTAAATTTTCAAAAGTTTTTATACTAATATTTTTTCAACTTTAGATTTTACAAAACTTTAATTTTTAAATATTCTACATTATAAATCATTATACATTATATCTTATTTTCAATATACTACATTACATTATCTGTTTGTATTGCTTGAATTTATCGATAAGAGTTTGCAGTTTAAAGAAAACTATTATGCTTTGACAAACAATGGTCAAATTTAGAGCTATAATATTCTTTTGGAATAATTTTTGCTTGACTAATGCACAGGGGGCACGTGGAGTTAGATTTAAAAAGTGAGTTTATGTTCGAGAAAATATAAAAATCATTTAACTTATAATGTTACTAATCCGGAAATTCATACATTTGGTATAAGGTAATCTCTATTTTCAGATTATCAGCAACAAAATATAAAATTCTAAAAAGCTGGAAAACATTTTTTCTTCACATAAATAGTAGATGCGCTCAAAATGACGACGCCTTCTCGAATACATTGCTGAAAATCTTCAATTTCTGCATGGGCAAGTAAGAATAAATATATAAAATAACAAGAAAATAACGTAAAACCATTTATTTTTCATAGAAATTATGTAAATACTTTTAAAATAAAGGAAATACTAAGTTCTCGGAAAAACGCTCGCATTCAATGCATACAGGTGTATGGGCTTATCCATCTTTAAAACTTTGTGTATAATTCTTTTGATCGAAGCGCGTAATGTAGGTAACCCCAATCGTCGCCGAAGGTGCGGTTTCACCAATGACAATAAATGATAGAGAGGAACCGCATATTTGTCGTAGTAGGTGTATACCTCGGAAAAGTGAAAGCGAAAAATGCCAGCCACTTAAAAATTTGGCTGGTGTAGATTCATACCAGTGTATGTCGTGAGGGTTAAAAAAGGTACTTACAGAATAAGCTTGTTTAATTAAATCCTGAACAGATGCACGCACTTTGCACATGAAATCTATAGGGTAAAAACTTTCTTTTCTTGATGGATACCACTACTGCATGATGCTCAGGTGAACTTAAAATTTTCACGCGGATGATTGACGCGCAAAAATCAAGCATCTGGGCATACGCGATGGCTTAGCTGCTCCTTCGTGGATGGTCGAAATGAGTGAAAAAAAGATGTTCGTATTGACCATTCCGAAAGGGATACACTGAGAAAAAATACTTCCGATAAAATGAAATATTGGTTTGAAACATGAAACGGTGCTTTCGCGCTCGGTCAAATGCATATATAATCAATTCAAAAGCATATGCTATTGTTTCTTATTTTCTTTATTTGAATAAAATATTATCAAATTATTAAAAATTGATTAAGACTCAACTGAACATGTCCTAGACTCAAAGACGGAAAATATTGATTCAAACGCAAAATACATTTGTTTCCCAGAAGTTAAAATATAAAGAATTTACATCGTCTTTAACCTCTGACAACACATACTCCTCCGTTTCCTCGTATTTTTATTGACATTAATTCTTAACTATATACTTAATACATTATTCTAAACTAAACTAATTTCGAACTATGTTTACGGAATACAATTTTAATTATAACTGATGAGAAACGCAGTTTATTAAAATATCCGCAATCGCCGAGAATCGAACGCAGAACTCGTTTAAAATCGCACGCCTTATCCCTAAAGCTACGACGCCACGCTGAGGACGATATCATAAATACTGATGACATTCATTCGAAACTTTTGAACTTACAAGTTCTCCTCCTCCTTTGCAACATTGACTTTTTGATTAAACTATCATCAATCGATAGTATGTCAAAAAGAATTAGATAAGTAATAGATTTAATGCTTTCACGATGATTCATTTTGATAAAAAGAGATATGTCGGGTTTCAATCGTGTTTATAACTACGTTTTGGATACGATTGGAACCCGAAATATCTCCTTTTCTTAATTAGACACGTGTCCCGGCTTCTTTGTACGTGGGCCCTTGTTTAAAAATTATGAGCGTATGAAAATCACAGTCGCCGGGCTGTCAAGTGTCTACAGCGTCACGCGCTGCTCTTTTCAGCCGGCGCCACTGGCCCAGTGGGTATGGGCCTATCTAACGACCAGGCTGTCGCGAGTTCAAAGCTTTTATTCAACAAGTTTTTTTTTTCTTTTTTTTCTATTACATTCTCATCAGAGAAGGTATTAGATTTATGTAAAATTTGCCCCCCCCCCCCGTTTTTGTCAAATGTCCACGCTTTGAGACCCCCTGCACCGGAGAAACAGGTTTTTACGAATGTGTATGTCTGTCTGTATGTCTGTCGGTGAACACGATCACTTTGGAAAAAATCAATATATTATATTGGCCTCTGGTAGACTCGTTTAGTATCCTAAGCTGAAGGTCAAGTTTATTAGCCAATTATTTTGGAGATAAAATTCAAAAAGTGAGCGCATTTTGAATAGTTTTGACACCACTTTTATTCAAAATTCAAAAAGGTTCTGTACGGATGTTTATAGTATTTAAAAAGTTAAACAATTTGTTCTGATAACTTTTTTCATAAAACCAAAAATTACCAGAGATAAAGTATTTACAAAATACCAAAAAACATACGAAAATGAACCTTTTAAGCCAAATGACAGACGATATGAAAAAAAGGCAAGAGAAGAAAAAGTTTGATTTCTAAATGCCCTACAAGATTATTATAACATTATTATTATATCATACAGACACTTTTCGATTAATTTATTTGCATAATGGTAATATATCGTAATTTATTCCCCTTGTTGTTGAAAAAAGTTATGTATCAAATTTTTTGACGACGACTTTCACCTACAAATTTATTAGGAACAATAAATAAATTTGTAAATGTAATTAGATCATTTTAAATTTAATCAATACGTCAATATTAAAAAAAATATATATTTTTAAAATTTTTAAGGTGTTTTGTGTTAGTCATTTTTTCTCAAGAAATAAAAAATTTAAAAGCTTGCATCTCTGTAATTTTTTAAAACTTTTCTCTTTTTTAAATAGAAGTAAAAAAAGGTATAATAACTTTAATGTATACTTCAGAAAGAATTCAATTTCAGTCAAAGCTTCTAGATATAAACAATCCTTTCTAGATATAAGAGTTAAATAGTAAACTAATAAATGGCAGTTAATTTTTTCTATAACAATAATCTACATTAAAAATTGTAACTAAATTCATAATTGCAAAAAGTAATTACTAATTAAAAATAGACCATGTTAGATAATTTAAAAAACTTTTCTTTTAATTTATATTTTGCATTGTTTCAAGCTAATTAGTATAATATACACCATTTATTTTATTCGTTTTTATTTCAAGTTTTGACTTTAATATTTTCTCTGATTAGTTGTTCTATAATTACTTGTATGAAATAAATAATATTCTTCTTTTAATAAATTCTTAGATAATTATTAGTATTTTTTATTTCTGCCTATTAATTTGTGTTTATATTTAGTTCAATAACAATAAGCAATAATGCCGTAACTATTATATTTTATTTATGAAAAACTGTGTTTTTTTATTTTGTTTTATCACTTTATTTGTTTATAAAAATTACAACTTTAAAGATACATTGTTTCTAAATTCAATTAGTTAGCAATGTTTATGCAAATTTTGGCACGTTTTCTTCAGATGTGCAGAGTTTGTATATATTATTAATATTTTAATTTATAATGCTGAATGAGACGACTGAATAATCCCAAAAAACAAAATTTCCGACACTGTAAAATTCCCGAATAATAAAATCCCCTTTAAAAATGTACAATAAATTATAGTATACAGTTTTGAACATTAAAGAAATTTCTCCGATTAAAGTATTTGTTTATTCCATAAAAAAATAAATAGTATTCAACAAAACAAATTTTTTTTGATTCTTTAAATTCTGGAATTTTCTGGTTCAGCCATTTTATAATTTGGTAATTTTCTGCCGGAAATTTTGTTCTTATGGAATTTTCAAATAGACTCATATTATAAACTATAGTGAACTTTATTATTCAGAAATTTTTCAATTCGGGATTTTTATATTTCCGCAATTTTATAATTTTCGGAGTTTTATTTTCCAGGATTTTTCGGTCGTCCGCTGACAAATTGCTAAGTTCAAACTTTGAAACAAATTTTAATTCACCAATCACATCGGCTAGAAATGTGTTTTAGTGTTTTTTGTATATATTTCCAGCTCAATTTTATAGTGTTAAAATTTGTTTGGAAGATCCGAAAATAGATTAATTTAACCCATTTGTATACGCTCGTGAATCATAAAAATTATTTTATAGATTGGAGAGGTTTAATACTTCTTGTTCAATTTTACTATGCCTTACAGACAATTACGGAATTTTTAAAAACATGTGCATTTACGTTTCATACAACAAGATTTTTCTGCACATTGAAATCTTTTACATTAGAAAGAAATACATATCTTCATCTGATAATAGAATATACAGATGACACAAAATTTATTTTTCTTTGTTTCTACCACAGATGCTGTAGATCTGATAGTGTATGCTTTTGACCGTATTCGAAAGCGCCATTCATTGTAACTACAATAGATACTATCAAATCGAAAGTATATTTGTTGCGCGGAAATAATTTTTTCTAGAAGCTATAAAGATACTTTGTTAATTCAAAACTATGTTTAACGCTTTGAATACAAATTTTTTCCAAATAAATGCGCATTTATTTTTCTAAACTATATATGCCTGAGCTTCATACAATCGTCAATATTTTAACCTATCCCAGTGGGCACACTTGACTTAAAGTCATCCTAAAGACGTCTTTTTGTGGACGTCTTTAGGCTTTTACAAAAAGACGTAATGATATCCAGGGGATAAAGTCGTAAGGATGTCCCTTGGACATCTTTGAAGAGTCTTGTATAAGATTATCGTTATTCGAAATCAACTCAAATTCAAAGTATTTCTATATTTATCTCTTATAAGACATTAATGCCTAAATGCTCTGAAAAATTACAAAAAACTGATTGACACTTAATTTATAAGATTTATTTTTTAAAGTTCAACTTAGAAATATTTCGATTAGGAGATTTTTCTAATTTTGTGGAAGAACTGTTTTATCATAAATTTGTAAATTACACGGAGATATCATAAAGTCATCATAAAGACACCATGAAGACATCCTATGTGATTTCCGTTCAAAGATTAAGTTCAAGCGCATAGGAGTTCCACTAGGTCACTTGTGAAATATGAAATACCACAACCCTAAAATCGGTAAAGTGGTCTTTTTTAGAACAATGATGAGTCCCTTACTAGGACTACCTGAAAAACTAGAAGATAAGGATACATTACGATTTAAATGAGGAAATTCTGCTAAATTAAAAGAATCAAATTTCTATAATGAAGCACTTTTGAGGACTGCCCTACCCATAGAAATCTCAGAGTATATGCTAAAGATTCTCAAGGCTTTGAGAAGCTCTGAGAAATTCTCCGAAGGTACTCAGTTATAGATATATTTAAAGATCCAGGTAGCTCGTTTAAATGTTTTAAAGGCTTGAAAATATCCTTTCCGAAATTGAAATAAAAATACGATCATAAATAACAAGCAGAGAGGCTATATATATAGAGTAGCCGACACTCAAGGGTCCTTTCTTAAGCCTTCGGATTATGGTTTAGAAATAGATTTTTTTAATTTCATAGTTAACAGCCTAAAACATAATAATTATGAATCTACAGGTTTCGATGATTTCAGATATCTGATTTTTTTTCTAAATGTTCAAAATCGGAATTAATGCAACGTTTCTCGTAAATGGAATGAGATACGCCAAAAGAAGACAACATTTTTTAATTCAACTAGAAAATTGTACTTGACGAATACAAAAGGAACATTATATTATCGTTGCATCACTCTTAAAAGGACTACTAAAAGGATCTTGAAAAGGACCCAAACCTCTGAGACTATCTCAGAGACTAAATCATTCAAATCGAACCTTTAAATAGTGTCAAACCGACCAGGCTTTTTTCACTGAGAATACTCTGAGATATCTATCGGCAAGGTGCGCGCGCATGCCGGCAAATTTCAATATGCGCATGTCATCCTAGGCGCACTCGCACAACAACTTTTCGTCAGTGTTGCTCGTTTCTGCCAGGTCGTATAGTCGCCATCACTGCGTTCTCGCCATTACTGTTTTTGTCAAATGTCCACGTTTTAGACCCCCTGAATCCGAAAAACAGGTTTTAACGAATGTGTCTACCCGTCCGTGGATGGTTTTTTTTTGTTAGCACGCTAACTTTCGAAAGAATTGACTGATTGGATTTCCTTTGGTAAATTCTTTTACTAGTTCAACATGAAGGTCAAGTTCGTTCGATAGCCATTTTGGATACAAATTCAAAAAGTGAGCGTATTTAAAAAATTTTTGAGACCACTTTTTTCAAAATTCAATAATTTTCTGTACGGATATTCAAATACTCTTATATATAATATATTCATATATTCTGTGCAGACAGCTTCATAAAAATAGTTTTTTTCCGACTCAGGGAATCTCAAAACGTGGAGATTTGATGAAAACCGATCTTGTCCAATTTTACACAAAACCAATACAATAATCTTGTCACCCCATTTAAAGTTCGTTTAGGTACACCGTCATCCTTTATAACATTCTGAGGATCTCCGTAGGTTGTCCTCTGGGCGTCCTCAGAATTTTATGAAGGACATCCTGAGGACAACCTACGGATGCCCTCAGGATGTTATCAAGGATGTCCTGAGGACAACCTACGGATGTACTCAGAATGTTATAAAGGATCACGGTGTACCTAAACGAATTTTAAATGGGGGTGACAAGATTATTGTTTTGGTTTTGTGTAAAATCTGCCATGGTCGGTTTTTATCAAATCTCCACGTTTTAAGACTCCCGGAGTCAGAAAAAACTATTTTTATGAAGGTGAATGTCAGTTTGTCTGTCTGTAGTTTGTAGTATTGTGTGTTTCGGCACACTTGTTCAGAACCCAAAAAGAAAGAACGAGTTCGTTAACCAGCCACTTTGTATAAAAACTCAATGACTGAGAACATTTTCGAAAATTTTCGAAACCATGTTTTTGTCCAGATTTGGGAATTCTATTTACGGTTGTCCATAGTACTTTGAAACAAGAACAATTTATTCATGTAACTTTTTTCAATAAAATCGAAATTGTCAGAGTTATAGCATTTTCAAAATCCTAAAAAATAAACGAAAATTAATATTTTAAGCCAAACAATGCATGATATGAAAAATGTCAGGAGTAAATAAATGTTTCTTTCGGGGAGCCTTACAATGTTATCATAACAATTTTTTTTTAGCATAACAGCTTTTGAAAATTCTATGTATGGTTTTCCGTAGTGCTCAGAAACACGAACAATTTATCTCAAAGACTTTTTTCGATAAAACCAAAATGATTCAAGTTATAGCATTTTCAAACCCGCCCAAAATAAACGATAATTAACATTTTAAGCCAGGCAACGCACGATATGAAAATAGTCGTTAGAAAAAAATTTTGCTTTTTTAAAGCCCTACAATATTATTCTGTTTCGACATGGAATTTCATACTCTTAATGGCTCACATTATACTCACAATGTCGTAGGGCATATAAAGACGTTTTGAGGACATCATTTTGATGTTCTGGTGCCCACAGGGAGGTCTTTCACTTTTTAGCGTGAAAAAATAATCATGTCTCTTATATGTATTTTTGTGGCGTATTTAGGACTAGCCCTGCGGACATTTTTGGAAAAGCTTTAGGCCAGACACAGAACGTCTTTAGGACGTCCTAAAGTTGTCTTTATAACGACCCTGGGACTTAGACGCCAATGTCCAAGAATGTCCCAGGACATTTAAAGACGTCCTAAGGATGTCTTTAGGATGTTCCGGTGCCCAATGGGATAGTACTGTTCTTTTGATTAAAAACTCGCATTATTTCACTCAAAGCAAAATTTATTGGATCATTGACATAAACTATTGTATTAATAATGCGGAATTCAAAAGAAACGGCACTTTTGATTCAAGGGTACTTTTTCCTCAGTGTAGCTTAATTATCCCTGATAGTGAGTCTGATATTCTTATAAAAGTCAGACTGGTCATAAAATGAGAGTATTTTTAACTGTGTCGAAAAATGTTTGGAAGGACCGTTCGACCATGTAGAAGGAATGTAATAAATTATGTAAATTATGTAGTACATTTTGACCCTTTAACTTTGACCATCCATTTTTCTCCGTGTACACTGATAATAATTCTCCGCAACGGACTCGAGTTCCCCCTGGTTGCATGGCAACATGGGTATTAAATCAACACCATTGTTACTTATTAATCGCGGACTGGCGTGGGACAACGAAGGAATCATGTCTGATCAGGTTCAATTCAACCACACACAGCTCTAGAGAAGTCAACACTATCGCTACAAATTTCCAAATATCTTTTCACTGTAATCCAAATAATGTGTCCCCGAGTCGATCCAATAAGCACTTTGCATCAAAAGAAGGTTTTGGTTGTTTGGAAAAACTAGAACAAATGTATCCTCCGGAATCTACGATCACGATCGTTCACAGAACGATCTATCTCGATGCAACCGGAAGTAATACGTCATCCGACTCGTCACTTCCCACAACACCAGAAGACGATTGAGTCGGAAAATTCACTAAACAAAAAAAGAAAAAGAAACACAGATTTGAAAAATGTAATAGCCAAGATACCTGAATAAACTAAAAAGTTACACTTGGTTTCTAATTTTGTTCCATTACCGAGAAAGCTATACTCGTCTCAACCTTGGTTAAAAAACTGAGCAGCCTCGAGCTAAGCGCTGAGCCTCCTCAGTTAAAACACTCAGACCACTACCTGTGTTCCCTTTCCAACCATGAGTTAGCGTCTGAAACTTAAAAACAGAGAGTAACGTTTCAGGAAAAATAAACATTGGGAGAAGACCATTGTATTGCTCATGAAATAGGAAGGTCACTCAACAGACAAACAATGATATCAAACAAATTATGAACAACCATATAAGTGCCGAAGATGATAATATAACACTTCTAGAGCCGCATTGTGTCTATAATGACATTGTGTCTCTAATAACACCGTCTTTCAGGTAAAAACAAATTTCTGAATGTCCAATGTCAATCCAGTAGATTTGAGAAACATGTTGGACAGACTCATCGATAGATCTTCTCTACGTATAATGCCATAGATTTACCATGAAGGGACTTGTTGGCATATCCTCTTAGTAGAAGGGAATTTTCTGCTTCTTGTACACGAATTGTGAGCACCAATAGTGCTACTGATGCTAGACCATGTGTAGTATCGCTGGAATCAAATGAAAGACCAAGCTCCTCTGCGGCCCTGTCAGCTAATCTCTACCCACTTTATCTCGAGGTAGAAATATACGATGTACGGAACATCTGGGATGATGATTTTGATGGATTGAAATTATCTTGCACGTGCTGCGGTCAAGTTGCTTCAAATCATCGACGTTCCATTTTACTGCATCAAACGTCTAAAGCAGTATAGGAACGGCCAGAATATTGGTAACCTGGATCTTGTTCTTTCTAAATAATTTGGAAGCCCACATCTTTGTAAGACTGTAGCGATACCTTTTTTCAAGGGACTTTCTTAACACACGCACATATTGGGTTACCGTTTGTGGTATTCCAAGATATGCATATGTTTCTCCATCACCAAGTTGTTGAATAGCATTTCCATCTATGTATGAAAGGTGTTTGAACCTAAATTCTCTTCTGTTTGGCAGGTCACATAAGTATCTAGAGCTTTTGCCTCGGAGCACAATAGATAAATGCAAGAGGGAGATGCAGAAAAGTCCGCCACAAGAGCATAAGCTCTTTTATACATCTCATTATTTTCGGATGTACCTCAAGGCACTCAAAAACCTTGATGAGTAGCTCATAGTTCGTGCTATCGACTACCTTTGGGTAGTTAATCCAAGCCATGGTCAATCCAAGGGTCGATACCTGATTGAATCCTGAGTAATACAGCTGTCTACTAACAGGTTATCCCTGCAACCTGCAAGCCCTCTTTTGTCATTGAATTGCTTGTAACTGGTGTTTAAACAAGCTATGGGCCGGGATGGGTTATGGGTTTTATGGATCAGTGCCGTACGTCCTTCTACTAGCCACTTGGGAATGGGTTATTTTCCGTTTAAGAAAGTAGTAAATATACGACCTAGATGCATTGAAACCGTTGTCTTTGGAAAGAGTTACAAAGCAGTGAGATATCTGAAGTGTCTTCATTTAGCTGATGAGTGTCTTCATATACAAATTCCCAGAAGACATGAATCTTTTCTCGAATAGCGGATTTTCAACGGCACATGACATCTTGTTGAACAAACGAACAGGATGAGAGGAAATGTTGGAATTATGCTGATTCCACTTTACTCTCCTTTCATGGCGATCTTTGGCTGTTGAAAGAGTTTTTATTTTTTGCATCCAGTGCTGCTTGATAGTTTACAGTTTACATTTTTACAGCGTGTGATTTGCTTTTCGTAAGTTTTGAGCAAGTGTCCTAACTTTTGAAGTGAGCTTTTCATTTGATGTTATTTGGCTAAATGCACACTGAACATTTGATGCATGCCATCTCGCCGTTGTTATTTTAAACTGAAGCTGTGGAATACAATCGCGAGTGTTACACAGGCGTACTCATTACTCCTATTGTCGCTAAGCAGGTAGCCCACCTTCTCGGAAACTACACAGTTCAGATTCCAGAGAGCAACATCTGAGGGTAGAAAATCAGGGAGAACAGTATTTGATAACCTAATTTGTCCATTCTGAGAAAGACGTTTCGTGCATTTTTTATCACCTAGTTCTCATGTTTTCATTATCGGGTGTTATGTTTGCTGGAGGATGTTCCTCTTGTTCTTTTTGAAACGGAGCTTCATATCCATCATATTCCGGGTTCATATTGACCCAATGTTCATGTTATCTGCCAACAGGTAAGAATGTCACTCCTGAGTTGGTAATTGCATCATTCGTTGCATTGGGGAGTTATCCAATGCAATGTGGCGGACTACAAGACCGTGCTGCCAGATCAAGCTACAAATTTACCCCCATCACACCTACCGTTTGGGAACCACAAAGAAGAAGGTGCATGATTACCACTGTAAATTCGTGTGTAAGTTGAAAATGCACGATCTGAAAGCTTCGGAAGACTTCGGCGGTGTATTTATATCTCGATCCCCGTTTGAAAGAAATTTAAGAAATTGGCGATTTTAATGTTTCGCTTGATTCTTAATTTCATGCATGCGTCGATTTTGAGGTTATATTTTTTCATGTGTATATAATATGAATATTATTACTATTATACATATATTTTTGATGTTAATATTATAACTATATTAAATAATATATCAATATTAATTACTAGTTGACTAACTTTTAATAGAAATAGTTAAACTTTCAATAGTTTTCTGCAAAGAAAATGAATTTTTAATAAAATACATAAATTTAAAAAAAAATTTAATTTTTTCAACAAAAGAGTTAAATTTTTAAACAAAAAGTCACAATTTCATACAAAAAACTGAATTGGATACAGAGAAAAGGTATTTTTAATCAAATACATGAATTTTGCACAATATAAATTTATTTTCCATCTAGACTAATTTTCTATACAAAAAATTAATGTTTAACCATAGTTAAATTTACTTCCGTTTCCGGCATGAAAGTGTAAAGTAGTGGGAATTGTTGATGCTTCGTTTTTCTGATATTGTGGTGAAATTTGAGGTGATTGGATTGTGGAAGTGTGTAGAAGGGTGTGGATGTGAGAGATTAATTGAGGGATTGTGAGATTGGAAACGGGACGTAGATATTCTGGAGGATGTAGACAGATTTGTGTGGAAGTATGTTTGGAGATTTGTGACAGGGTGAGAGGTCTGTGTTGATTGGGTTGGCAGTAGTAGGGTTGGGTAGCGATGCCGAAAGGTGAGACCGATACCATCTCCGCGGAAGAAACGTATCTTCAGCAGGAAATGTTCAGTACGCCGAAAGAAGACATAAAGGAAAGGAAGGCAAGGGGAAAGTATAAAAAAAAACTATAGAAAAGGAAAGATTAATAGCAAAAAGCATAGGTTCAATCGAGGCTTTTATCAAAAGGATGAGAGGGGAGAGGGAAAGCAGTGAAGAGAAGGAAGATATCGGGGCGAGCGTGAAATATCAAGATGTTTACATCGCCGCCGGAAAAGCAGAGTTTGGTAGGGAAGAGTGACAATAGTAAGGGGGCTGACGGAAGCGGGGATGATAGTGAAGTCACGGTGAAAGAGAAAAGACTAAAGGAAATTCGCGAAGTGATGATAGAGGTAATGGGGACTAATGAAGAAAAGCAGAAGAAAAGGGGAGAAGAATTAAAGAAGGAAATTAGGCGGGAAATGGCTGCCGTTAAGAAGGAAATAAAAAAATGGGATTGTGTTGGGGGAGAGAATGGGAATAAGGAGATGGAAAGGCTGAGCAAAATAGAACTAAGAATAGAAAGGAAAAAGAGGGAAGAAAGAAAATTATACGTAGTGATAAAGGGTATAAAATTAAAGGGGAAAGAGCTGAAGGAAGGGGTGTACGAAGTACTAAAAAGGATTGGTGCTAAGGTAGAGATAGAGGAAATGCGAAATATAGGAAGGGAAGTGCGGAGAGGTGAGATAATGGTACTGTTGAAATTAAAGAAATAGGAAAATAGCGGAAGAAGAAAGAAAAAAAGGAAAGAGAACATGGGTTAAGTATGGAAGATTACAGATAGACGGAGTGTGGTGGGATTGGGATGAAGAAAGGGAATAGATAGTAAGAAATGAGGTGCAGGGAAAGTAGGAGAGGAAGGAACAGGAGATAGGAAAATGGGAAATACGAGGGAGGAAAAAAAGATGAGAAACGAAAGTAGGGAGGAATGGAAGATTTGTTACTGGAATATAGCAGGATTGGAGAGAAAGGATAGGCAGTTTTTGAGACATTTGACACAATGGGATGTAGTCATAATGATGGAGACGTGGCTAGATGAAAAGGGATGGGAAAGAGTAAGGGGAAGGTTACCAAAAGGTTACAAATAGCAAGTGCAAAATACAAAGAGGAAGAATAAAAAAAGCAGAGCAATGGGAGGAATGGTGATGGGAGTGAGGAATGAATGTATAACAGGAAAAGATAAAAAAGACAGGAAAGAACAAAAAGAAGGATTAATAGTAGAAGTGGTAATGATGGGAGGAGAGAAGTGGAAGGTAGTGGCGGTTCATGTGAACGATGATATGCAGGAGAAAGCAGAGGAGATGAAAGAAATGATTAAAGAAAATAAAGAAGAGAGTAGGCTGATAATAGGTGGGGATTTCAATGCGAGAACAGGTGACAGAGGAGGAAGGGAATAGGAAGAAGAGAGAGGAAGAAAATCCAAAGATAAGGTACTAAATGGGGAGGGAAAAAAGTTGTTGAAGAGCTTGGAGGAGTTGGGATAGTATATCTTAAATGGAAATATAGAAGGGGATGAAAAAGGAGAATATACACGCTTAGGAGCTGAAAGGGGAATGGTAATTGATTATGTGCTGTTGGATGATGAGGTAAGAGAGAAGGTTAAGAAATTAGAGATAGGTGATTATATTGATTCGGATCACTTCCCCTTAATAGTGACATTAGAGGAACAAATAAGCAAGAGCAATATGAATAAAAGGGAAGCAAATGTAAAAAGTGTAGGAAAAGGGGATTGGTCAAGGGAAGGAAAAGAACAGTTCAGAGAAAAGGACAGAAATATCAGAATGGCAGAGGGAAATGTGGACGAGGAGATGGAAAAAATGATAGGAGAAATAAAAATAGTATTAGAGTGCACAAACAAGAATGAAGTTAGTAAAGGGGGGAATGGAAGTGGATGGTATGAGGACTGTGAAGAGAAAAAAAGAAGATCAGAAAGGAATTATGAAAGTGGAGAAAAGAATAAAGTAATGGGAAAGAATATAGGAAAAAAAGAAAGAGTATACTGAGTTGTGTTATCAAAAGAAAGAGGAAGAGAATAAAAGGTTTGAGGAAGAGGCGGAGAAGGCTAGGATGGAAGAAGAGGTACGTAAGGTAGTGAACAGAGAAAGAAAAACAAGAAAAAGAGTAAACCAAGATATTGAAATAGTAGAATGGAAGAAATATTTTTTGGATTTGTTAGGAGGAGTAGAGAGAAAAGTTATAAAGGGAGGAAAATATGGTAGATAAAGAGATGAGGAAGAGGACATATCAAGGGATGAAATAGCTAAGGTTTTAGGAATAATAAATGATGGAAAGGCTCCTGGTATAGATGAGTTTCAAAATGAAGTATGGAAATATGGAGGGGAGGAACTAGAGGAATGGACATGGATAATGTGTAATAGAGTATGGAGAGGAGAGGGGTGGCCAGAGTCATGGAAAGAAGGAGAATTTATACCAAAAGTATAAAAAGGCAAGGGAGAGGAGGTTAAATATTATGGGGGGGGGGGTGACGTTGATGCTAACACTGTATAAAGTAGATGTAACTATTTTGTCGGAGAGATTTAATATAGAAGTTGAACTATCTAGTAAATAAGGGAATTAAAAGGGAAAAAGGAGCAATAATAGCAATGTTCGTGGACTTTAAGGCGGCGTTCGACTCATTAGACCGAGGAAAAATAGAAAAAGTTATGATAAAAAAGGGGATAAGAGAGGGATTAATAAAGAAAGTATCAGAAATTTTTAGGGAGAAAAAAGCAGGGTAAAGATAGGAGAGCAAGTAGGAGATAGTTTCTGGTTGGTGAGAGGTGTGAGACAAGGATGTCCTCTGAGCCCACCTTTATTTAATTTATTCATATCAGACTTAGAAAAAGAAATGAGGAGAATGGGTTAGGGAGGAGTTAGGATAGGGAAAGAAAATATATATACACTGGCATAAGCAGACGACATAGTGTTAATGGCAGAGAATGAAGAAGGGATGCCTGAATTATTTACAGGTTTAGAGAAATACTTAGATGGTAAAAAGCTGAAGTTAAATGTAGAAAAGATAAAGATAATGAGGTTTAAAAAAGGAGGGGGAAAGGAGGGAGGGTGGGAAAGGGAGAGAAAGGGAGGGGAGTTGGCGAGAAAGTGTTTGATGGAGGTAGAAGAGAGGAGAGGGAGGGCGATCCAATTAACTAGATGGGAAGAAGAAAGGAGGGAATTATTTAATGATAGAGAAATAGAAGACGGGACTGGAGTGAACTATCAAGAATTGGAAAAAAGGGAGAGGGAAAGACAATTAATAGAAAGATGTTGGGGCGATTAAGGAATCAAAATACAATAAATGGTATAATATGTTAAAAAAGGAAGGGGTGCCAAAGTATTTAGAATAGGGTTGGGGAGAGAGAAGGTGGATCAGCAAAGCAAGACTTAGATTGGGAGACGAGTTAAGGGAGGGGATATACTGGGAAAAAGAAGAGAACAGGAAGTGTAGAAAATGTGAATGGGAGGAGGAAACATGGGAGCATGTATGGGAAGGCTGTAGGAGAGGAATGGAAGACGAAGAAAGCTGGCAAGAGAATCCGGTTAAGATTCTAGGGGAGGATGGATTAGGAGAAGAATGGATGAAGGAGTTGGAGGGTGCTAGAAGAGCGAATGAGAGAGAATGAAAGAATGCACGTGAAAAAAGGTAAATGGAGGTATAAAAAAGTGAAAGAAAAAGGAAACGGAAGTCGCTTAGATTAGAAGCGTAAAAATGGTTTATTAATGGTAAGGTAAAAGTTAAGTAGACTTAAAAAGTTGACTAAGATGCGTTAGTCTTCTAATGCTCTCTCTCTCGCTTGCACTCTCGCTTTCGTTCAATCGCTCACTCGTTTGCTGTTAAGTCCTAAATTGCGCTATCGCAGGAAATAGAAATAAGAAACTAGATATAAGACTTTATGTAAATAGTTGTGAATAATTGAATATATAGAAAAGATAAGATTGTAAAAAATATAGATATAAACGGAAAGATTGTAAGGAATGGAAGTCATGTAAACCCTTAGGGGATTAAGGTGAAACACAGAATAGTTAAATTGGCAGTTAACCAAAACTAATTTTTAACCAAAAACAAAAAGAATTTTCTACAAAATAGTTAAATTTTCAGAAAACAAAATTTTCCAACTAAATTGATGAATAATCAACCAAAAACAAAAATTTAACAAAGTTCCACTTTCAACCAGAAAATATGAAAAAAATCTTTAAAATGATTTGAAATCGCTTGAAATTATTGAAATGAATTGAAAATTCCTTAGAATGTTTTAAAATGTCCTAAAATATTTAAAAACCTTTAAAATCTCTTGAAAATTCCTTGCAATTTATAAAATACCCTAAAATATTTCAAATCCTTTAAAATCTCATACTAAATTATTGAAATCAAATGAAAATGCCTTGGAGTTTATTAGAATATCCTAAGATATATCAAAACCTTTAAAATCTCATATTAAATTACTGTAATAAATTGAAAATTCCTTGGAACCTTTTAAAATACTCTCAAATGTATCGAAACGTTCAAAATATTTTGAAAAACCTTGACACCTTTGAAGATTTCTCAAGTTCTTTTGAATTTTCTTAAATAACCCTGCTAAAGTTGCTAAAATTCTTTTAAATTCCTTAAAATTATAATAATAATTAAATTCTCTCCAATTTTTCAAATCCTTCAAAATCTTTTGAAATACCTAGAACTATTTTTTAAAATTTCTAAAGTAGGTTGGAATTTTTAAAAATAACGCTTCTAAATTTTGTTTAATTCTTTGAAATTCCTTTAAGTTACGAAAATAAATTTAAAATTCCTTGACATCTTTTAAAGTGTAATGAAATATTTAAAATTCTTAAAAATCTTTTGAAATCTTTTGAAATTTTTTAGATCTCTTGAAAATATCTTGAAATTTTGAAAATACCCTGAAATATTTCAAATCCTTTAAAATCTCTAACTAAATTATTTTAAAAAATCTGCCCGCTACGCTGGTACATTCTCATGGCGCGCTGTGCGCACGGCTCGCTTCGCTCGCAAGTATGAGCGCGCCTAGGGCGCGCATCTTTTGGTTCTCGCGCTTCGCACTCGATTATATATTTACCTCGCGCTACGCGCTCGGTCTTTATATTTTTGCACATTCTTGCGCAAACATTTTAAAATTAAGACTCAAAACATCCACCACTGTAATTTTGTAATTGTAAATTCTCTTTCGTTAAAAGAGAGTTTGAGCGCACCTACGGCATGCGACTGATGGCAATCGCACTCCGCACTTGGTCTTTGCATTTCTTCCACATTCGGGCAAAGACCTTTTAAAATCAAAGGTGAACGGACCGACAACTGTAATTTTGTAATTTTGAACTCTCTTTTGTTAAAGCTTTTTTGGCTTTAACGAACACATTCTCATCACGTATCTCATGCTTCCCACTCGATTTTATCCAACATGTAAACTTTTCTACATTATACATAACACTTTTGTATCAATTATAATACATTTTTACCTAACTCTGTCTGGGATTACTTATTAACAAAGTGCAAAATAAAAAGCAAATTGTATTAATCATGATTATTTTTGTATTTGTTTCTTATTTTGCTTTAAATTGTATTCTAAGCTGCTCTAAAGCATGCATCATTTCAATAAATGTATATCATTACAATTCATAATGTGCATAAAAATTGAATCATACTAATTCTTATTTCCTTGTTTTTATCATTTTTCATTTTCAATGTTACTTTTTACGATTGAATAAAAACTACTGCGCATCTGCATAGGGCCTAATACAGGAAACTATACAAGGTCCTATATAGGAGCCTATGTCCTCTTTCGTCTTTTCTACGCTTTTGCCAAAAAGTTCATTTTTGCATTTTTTATCTTATGTTTTACGATTAAAAGAAGATCTACTCGAACAATCAAAAAATGGTTATTAAATGGTTATTTGGAATGTTCAACTTTTCGACAAAATTAAAAAAGTTGTTATCGTAGTCCTGTAGGGATTTCAAAAAGAAAAGTTTTTCTTCTTTTGGCTTCTTTTTATATCATGCGTTGTTTGGTTTAAAATGTTCATTTCATTTTTTTTTGGATTTTAAAAATGCTCTAACTCTGATAATTTTCTTTGTATAGAAAAAAGTCATGGGGATAAATTGTTTGAAATTCTGAATACTATGAATAACCGTACATAGAATTTTTAAATCTTGAAAAAATGTGGTTTCAAAATTTTTTTGTACGATTAAATTTGGAATTTTCAACTTTTTGACCGAATTGAAAATGTTGTTATTATAATCTTTTAGGGCTTTCAAAAAGCAAAGTTTCTCTTCTCCTGGCTTTTTTTCATATCATGCGTTGTTTGGCTTAAAATATTTATTTCAGTTTTTTTTTAGATTTTGAAAATCGTCTAACTGATAATTTTCTTTTTATAGAAAAAAGTCATGCAGATAACTTGTTTGAGTTTCTGAGTACTATGAACAACCGTACATACAATTTTTGAATCTTGAAAAAATATGGTTTCAAAAATTTTTGGTACGATCAAATTTGGAATTTTTAACTTTTCAACCAAATTAAAAAATTTTTTATCATAATCTTGTAGGGCTTTTAAAAAGTAAAGTTTTTTTTCTCTTGACTTTTTTTCGTATCATGCGTTGTTTGGCTTAAAATGTTCATTTTAATTTGTTTTTTTTTGGATTTTAAAAATGCTCTAACTCTGATAATTTTTGATTTAAAAAAAAAGTCATGAGGATAAATTGTTCAACTTTTTGAATAATATAAATAACCGTACAGAGAATTTCGGAATTTTTTAAAAAGTGGTCTCACAAATATTCAAAATGTGCCCACTTTTTAAATTTGTATCCAAAATGGCTGGCTAACGAACTTGACCTTTGGTTTAGGACACTAAACAAGTGTGCCGAAGGGCAATCTAATAGATTAATTTTTTGAAAGTTATCGTGTTCACAGACAGTCAGACAGAGACATTCGTGAAAACCTGTTTTTCGGTTTCAGAGGGTCTCAAAACGTAGACATTTGACATAAACGGG